>NW_028317902.1:7572500-7875000 GCF_062004578.1 Staurois parvus
GAGCATGCGCCCGCCTCCTCAACCAATCCATAGCTCTGGGTTGGCTCGGCTGGTCAGGCAGGGGAAGATCTACAAGGTTGGCAAGCCAATTGGGAGGATGGGATGTGTTCTCTATCAGGCTGGGGCAGAAGTTTTTGGGAGTTCTGGTTGGAGCCCAGTAAGGCTGCCTGGGATGTGGGGGAAAGAGCTGATTGGTTGTCTATAGCAACTAGCAACACTACACAGTAACCAGCCAAAGGCCTTTCATTTTCAACTTTGTACTGCAGTAGAGATAGGAGCTCACAAGAGGACTCTTATATACCCATATCAACCAGTCAAACTCCATAGCAACCTACCAGGCCTTTAATTTTTCAACTGTGCACTGCAGTGTGAGGATGGTGTGAATATAGAACTTCTGCTGGCTTATAGCAACCACCAAGACTCCATAGCAACCAGCAGCAGTCTGTCCAATTACGGGTGCATAGTCTGCTATCTGGACCCGCCCTCTTTGATGAGTCGAGGCTCCAGCGGGGTGAGAGATTTGCAGCAGCAAGTTTAAATATGGAAGTGTGATTGGAGCTGTGTGTAGGGAAAGAGTGAAGTGAACCCCAGGACTGAGGAGAGACCGTACACTGAGGTATATCACCTGGATCAGGGTTGTACTGAGGGTGCAGGAGGGATAGAAGGATTACAGAGGGAAAACATTGTGAGAGATGACCAACATAGTGGGGTTATGAGACTGGAGGAGGATGACATGGGATGGAAGAGGATGAGGACATGGAATAGGGGAAGTAAAACTGGAAGAGGAAGACATGAGATGGAGAAATGGGACTGGAGGAAAAGGAGGAGGACATGGGATGGAGAAGGATATGGGATGGGACTCAGTGGAATGGTTAGCGGGCGAATTCGGTGGGATGGCCAGCAGTGAGCCCTGGAGAATGTTGATGGTCACACCTGGGGGGACCCAGGCCTACAGCTGTGTGAGGGGCCCCAAAATTTCTGATGGCTACCCTGACAATAGACATACACATATGTAAAGTGCTATGTAAATTATCGGTGCTATATAAATGCCTGTAATAAATAAATAAAATACAGTAGGTTAGGTCTATCCGATCTCCCTCTAACACTCAAATAAGGAGTGCACATTGTTCAATTGCTAATCAGTTCAGTTTTTCTGGCTTGTTGCTGTGAAAAAGCATACTCTAACTTACTGTATATTTTATGAGCTTAGTTTCTCCTTCTTGCATTGCGGCCTAGTAAAAACACTTGCTCCATGTCAGTACAATGTCAGTACAATATTTCTGACTCTTGGCTGTGACATAATAAACTTTTTTTTTTTTTCATTTAAATAAAATATGCATTGTCTCTTTCTCTGACGGAGTGGCCAAGTAAATAAACAGTATATGCTTATTTAATGTGCAGCGAGTCTCTGCAATATTTAGAGCTGCTGTGTTTGTAATATCATACCCTGTTTTTTCATGGAAAACAAATTACTAATCTCTCTTTTGTTCATTGCTGCCTTAGATCCCAGTCAAACTGCTTGAACGATTTCCAGCTACTGTATGAAAATTTTTGCTTTTGTCTCTGAAACATGGCATTGAGATTTTTTCTTGTTCAGTATAACTACTTCTTCAGCTCTGCAATGTGGGTTTGTGGATTGTGGTTTGTACACAATACAATGTGTTGATGGATAGAAGATCACAACAAGCTATACTCTGTTACTGTTCTGACATTGTTAGCTTTATTTTTTTTGTTTTAAAGTACACTATATTGTCAAAAGTATTGGGCCGCCTGCCTTTACACGCACATGAACTTTAATGGTACCCCAGTCTTAGTCCGTAGGGTTCAGTATTGAGTTGGCCCACCCTTTGCAGCTATAACAGCTCCAACTCTTCTGGGAAGGCTTCCCATAAGGTTTAGGAGTGTGTCTATGGGAGTGTTTGACCATTCTTCCAGAAGCGCATTTGTGAGGTCAAGCACTGATGTCGGATGAGAAGGCCTGGCTCACAGTCTCCGCTTTAATTCATTCCAAAGGCATTCTATCAGGTTAAGATCAGGACTCTATGCAGGCCAGTCAAGTTCCTCCACCCAAAACTTGCTCATCCATGCCTTTATGGATCTTGCTTTGTGCACTGGTCTGCCATCATGTTTGAACAGGAAGCCACGGCTAACCCCTGAAAAACAACTTCACACCATAATCCCCCCTCCACCAAACTTTGCACTTGGCACAATGCACCATGATTCGTCACTCCAGAGAACACATCACCACTGCTCTAGAGTCCAGTGGTGGCGTGCTTTACACCACTGCATCCGACGCGTTGCATTGCACTTAGTGCTGTAAGGCTTGGATGCAGTTGCCATGGAAACCCATTCCATGAAGCTCTCTATGCACTCTTGTGCTAATCTGAAGGCCACATGAAGTTTGGAGATCTTTAGCTATTGACTCTGCAGACAGTTGGTGACTTCTGCATGCTCTCCGTTCTGTCATTTTATGTTGCCTACCACTTCGTGGTTGAGTTGCTGTTGTTCCCAGTTGCTTCCACTTTGATATAACACCACTAACAGTTGACCGTGGAATATTTAGTAGCAAGGAAATTGCACAGGTGACAACCTATCACGGTACAATGCTTGAATTCACTGAGCTCCTGAGAGTGACCCATTTTTTCACAAATGTTTGCAAAAACAGTCTGCATGCCTAGGTGATTGATTTTATACACCAGTGGCCATGAAGGTAATTGGAACACCTGAATCCTATGATTTGGAGGGGTGTCCCAAATCATTTGCTTTTGGCAATATAGTGTATATACCTTCTATACAAAAAAAAATTATTTTTATTGGCAAAAAACAACTACTACAAGTTTCTCTTGGGTTGGAAATCAATCATATTGAGTTGCCGCTGTATGTAAGCCAAGCAATTATGTAAAAGTGAACTAAATAAATATTTATCCAATTTATGTGATGATAGAATATAGTGTCACTGACGCTGTCCCTGAGAGTCATAACATTCAGTTATTCCACATACAGCTTTAAGGAATCTCCCAGGCTTATTATTTAATGGTAAACATAAATGCACTCACTTTGATAAAGTAGTAATATGCATATCGAGCAGCTAAAGTGTTGTCAGTCCTCCTATTATGGATGCAATTGGCTGGCAGTGGAATGGAGGCTGGTCAAATGCAGTATGACAGGGAAGTAGCTGGGTGGAAGTACTGCAGCCAGCTTGGATTTCTGTAACCCAGTAGTTGATGGAACCCTCTTTTCTCTGTTTTTGTTTATACTGTATGTGTATTAGTGGATTTACCCAAGATCTTTCTACAGTGAGGTGCTGCAGCTGTGAAAGTGCTTCCACTTATATGAATTATATGACTTATTGGACTGTGAAGGACTTGCATTATTATACTAGTACTTAGCATTTTAGGGGAATATTGGTCGTTCTTCCCCTTTTTGCACCATTTTTTTTTATGTACCACACTGCACTGTTACTGTTTACAGAATTTTGATTGACCACAAGATGGCAGTATATCTCCATTTAGCTATTACAGACTTGAGCATAACAAAGCATTGTTGAACTTGTGTGCTGAAGGCAGGACTGCTGTGCCTGGAAAAGGTAAAAGCAAACTACATTTCCAAATAAAGCTGGCAAAGGGGCTGGAGCCTATATATAATCAAATCAAAACCCCGGGAACTTCCAGGAGGGAGGAAAGAGACTGTGTGAGGGTGAGGACGTGTGCAGAATGCTAGAGTGGGACTCAGGCCAGATTGGGTCACATCGGAGAGCTTTAAGGAAGGACTGCTGGTATTGCTAACAAACAGGAGACTGAACCCTGTAGGCAGGCAAATCGTGGAATCATGACAAGTATCATCTGTCTCTTAGAGAGACTGAAAGGACAAGGGGGCCCCCCAACCAAGAGACTGTTCTTCACTTTGCTAAGACTACAGACTGGGTGAGAGGGTTCCACAACCTAAATTGTCTTGTTACCAGAGATCCCTCTGTTTTCTCAGTTATGTCAGTTCAGTCCATTTGCATCACAGTCTACAACTCGAAACACAGACTTCTTCAATTCAGTACTGCGGCCTACAGCTTTAACGTCCTCCATCCCTCCACTGTTTTGAATGCAGGACTCTTCCTGCAGCACATGTGATGCTAGTACTACTGTTAATACCTTGACAGCACCTTAATGCATTCCTTGCATTAAAGTACAAAAGTTTTGCCACTTGCTATGCCCTCCCCCCAAATACTGACCTAAGTCCTGTATGAGTCCAGCTCTGTGCCTGTCTGCCAGTCTGCCAGTCTCGCCATTGGTTCCTGCTGTTGTCAGTCAAACCCTGTGAGCAGAGAACGGGGGGTGGGGTGGGACCTTTCCGCGTTGTGTGTGTCAATGGAGGCAGACACAGAAAAGGGAGGAATCAAGACAGCTGGTGGGGAACCTCAGAAGAGGAGGCATGGGGAAGCTGAGTATAACATGTTTATTATTTTAGCTACTTCACCTAAGTGAAGTGCTCTGACGTCCTGGGAGTGAAGGGGTTATACTGGAATCCCTCCACCTGCAGGCATCATCCCAGTACCACGATATACAGCCAGCAATTCCCTGTAAAGCAGAAGTAAATGGCTGAAGAGCCCCTCAATCACTTCTGTATATGCCCCCCCACTTCCACCTATCCTGTGCACTCCCATCTCATTGGGGAGCCTGGGGCCACACCAACCAACCAAGTGGCATTGGCGGCACTACACAGAAAGAGAGCAGCTGACATTGTCACTTCTATGTGACCCCAGAAAACGAAAGCTACACGGATTACTTCACTTCCAGTTTTGGATCACTGTTTACTTGGCTGTTAATAGCCAGGGAAGCAGCCCATCGCCTACATCCCCCCATACTCATGTGCAAATGCGACCACATATATACAGTAAGTCTCGCACCACATATGTGAGATATCATCGTGAACATCAGAGGGAGAGAAATAATTTTCACTGTATTTTCTTGTGTAAATCTAAACTTTTAACCTATAAAGACATTTAAAGCGGCACCTTCAGAAATTTTTAGGTACCGTAGTTTGGCGATATTCCACGGGCATGCACAATTTTAAAGTGTGACATGTTAGGTATCTATTTACTTGGTGTAACATCATCTTTTATATTTTAACAATACATTGAGTATTACAGTATATAGTGTTTATGTGCAATAAAATTCATTAAAGAATATTTTTTTCCAGAAAAATTAAGTTTGAAAAAACACAGAGCAATTAACGTGTGACATAAAAAACCTGCAACACCCATCATTTTATTCACCAGGGCCTCTGCAAAAAATATATAATTTTGGGGGTTCTAAGTAGTTTTCAAGCAAAAACAAATTTCGATTTTTAGATATATTTCAGAAGTGTCAGAATTAGCCCTCAGTTGAAGTGGGCAATAAAAAATATTTGCCTTCAATAATCCTTTAACATGTTTATGAAATTTCAAAACCATATTTTTAGATTTGTAGTTTCCATTAAAATAATACCAGATGACTCTGCCATGAAGGTCCTTGTTCAGGCACTTCCTGTTATGTGGTGGCAACGTTTTGTCTCTGCCCCTGCATTCCAATTGTGCTCCTGTGTTATCACACTGATTTCCGATATAGGTTGTTTCAACTGACGTGATTACTGCAGAATATCTACAAATGTTACAAATTATTCTAATGAGTGTAACAAGTGCTATATATGTTATCTTCCCCCCACTAAATATAATCCTCTTTTTTTTGTCATATTGATGTCACTCTGCAGTATACAGTTATATACTATACTATACTGTTGTCCTCAGCAGAACGCGTTGTAGACGTACTGCTGCTTGGGACAGTAATAAGTGTCAGACACTTCAATAAAGTGAGATATTTTAATTGCTTTTATGCAGATACTAGCTAAATTATCTCTATTTTATTGCAACACAAGTATTTATACAAGTATGTAAATGATGTGGAGTGATCACTTATAATTAAAGAAAAGGGTTATTTAGCTGCAAATTTGTCTTCGGTAAGAGTAATTTTAATTTTAAGAAATATAAAACTTGATGAAGAAAAAATGTAATCTATACTTAACATTATTATAGATTAAAGAATATGTAAACCCAACATTTCATATTTCTGATATGTGCCTGCTGTACCATGTGTTTGTATGAAAAAGTATACTGTTCTCTTTGTATTGCTTCCTTTGTGTGAAATAACTGGTGCTCCTGCCAGTGTCTCTGCTTTCCTATTAAAAGCTGACCACACGAGACAGGAGAGTACCGCATGGTCAGTTTCCTGTCTGTGCTGGAACTCAGCCTGATCTCCTCTGATGATCAGTCTTCTGCTATCATGCCTCCTCGATCACAGGGAAGACCAGGGACCAATGTGCTGCTGTTTCATCTCCCTGGGCTCCTCATGCAGCTGAGAACAGGGGGTATGTGTTAAAAAGGGGGGAAAATGTATTTTTATGCATACATAAATCTTTTGCCTTTTATTTCTATTTTAGACTGAATCGGTTGTTTTACATACACTTTAAATTCGATTTGTGGAGGGTGTGCCTTGGACAACTGTCAGAGCACTGATCTGAACCTGGGACCATAGCAGTGTCTGGCTGTAGATGTTCTCACTGTGCCACATAAGATGCTGGGCAGCTCTCTGTCTGATCCCTTCTACAATTTTGCCTTGTATCCAGTTTCGGAAGAAATTGAACTCTTATCAACTGAACTTCCTGACTTCAGCCATGTCTCTGCATTTCCTGTTTGCCAGACTATTCTGTTCTCTCCAGCAGATATTGCGCTTTGCATACCTGCAGCTGTCCTTTTTTTTGCTACCATTTGTTACTGATCTTTGGCTTGTTTTTCAAGTATGCTTCTGTTTAATCCCAACCTGCAATCACTTGTTATGGTCTTTGGCTTGTTTATTGACTGTACTTCTGCTTGATCACTACCTGCTACATGTGTTACCATACCTTGACTTGCTCACCTCCTGGTGGGGTGATCCTTAGGACTGTGACCTGGTACTAGCACACACAACCCATCTCCATCATTAGAAACTCTGGTGAAGACTCTGGAGAAGTGCTTACACCCTGTGCCTTAGGTGAGCCTGCTTCATTACCCAGGATGACCTACTTGTGTACTTATCCTGCTGGTTGATGTTATCCTCTCTATTGCTATAGTTGCAGGTCTCTGAGCCTGACACCTGACAGTGACAACAACAATGTGAGCGGATACACATCCAGCAACTCCCACCAGACATCTTTATTAATCCATCCTGAATTTATGCATTGAAAGCAGGTTACCTCCTGATTTGCCACCTGGGAGCACCTCAATCCTCTTTGGTGGCTGGTCTTCCGGTTTAATAGTTCGACAGTGACGAACACCCGGACGCTTTGCCCAAGATGGCATCAGGGTTGTAGCTCCTAGGACCAGGAAGGAGGAGAATAAGGATGCTACAGTTCCTCTGGAGAGGTTTACAAGAACCCTAGCTAAAGATTGGCACCTTTAACCACTCATTAGAGTAAATGTCCAACCAGAATTTACCTAAGAGGTGCACGATTGTGACCCTATCCTTCTATCAGTGCCATGCGGCAACAACTTTTCCTATTCTGACCCTAATGGATATCTTACAAGCCATTAACATTTGTATTGCCTCTCCAACATCCCTTATACAAGGGATGTTGCATTATACAAGGGAATTAGCATTTTACTTGTCTGCCAGGACACACAAAAAATAAGGAAGGGAACAACTATAATCTCTCTTGTATAATAGCCAATGTGTATATGCCTACCTCTGCACATTTGTGTCATTTGGAGGAATTGTGCCCTTTCTATGTTGTCAGTGGAGGGAATTCTGCCCCATCGTTGGTGTAATTCGAAGGAATTGTTCCCAATCATTGGTGTCATTGGGAGTAATAGTGCCCTTTTGATGGTTTCAGTTGATGGCATAGTGCCTCAAGTGCCAGGCAAGCAAGAGGCTGCATACAGGTCCTGGGCCACAATTTGGAGACTGTTGATTTAGAACTTGCACATTATTGCTATGGGGGCACTTACTAGGGAAGAAGAGCCAGAAGCGCCAAAAGGGGACCAAAGAAGAGGAGGTTCAGGGCCGCTCTTTGCAATTCCATTGCACAGAGAAGGTAAGTATAACAGGTTTGTTATTAAAAAAAAAAAGATTTTTCAATCACTTTAAGACAGCTCTGAACTGTCCTATGTAGTAGGGAATGTCTGTGCTGTGCTTTCATAAATGTAACAGCCTCAAGCACATATCCCCAACCCCATTCAGCTGTCTGCAAGGAGATTCCCCAGCCGAAAGCTAAATGTAAATAAAGGAACTGGGGGAAAACTAGTTCATCATCAATCTCCTTACTTTTGATTGACAGTGGATGGCAGTGGTCAAATTTGAAATTGGCTGTTGGACTTAATAGTGGATATAAATCTACCCACTGCCATACTCTTTCAATTAAGCAGCAAGGTGAACCTGATGGGGAACTAGTCACTCAGTTTCCTATCAGGCTCTGCCCATCACACTACAAAACTCTTTGGCCTAAGTGACTCTGGCAGATTACTTTACCTTTCCATGACAGGTACATGAATTGAGTGCAGGTACCAACAATTTTGGTGTGGTGGCCCTACAGGATTCTAAAAGGTGTCCACCACATCCTTTACGAATTCCCCTCAATCTTTTTTAGATATCTGTAAGAGATCAGTCTTCCCACTGGCCACCAATGTAAGAAGCATTCTTCTCACTGCCTACCAGTGTCAGCAAGCACTATGCTAACCAATAATGTTAGGATCACTTTTCCACTTACGATCAATGTAATGACTTTGAGGGAGCACAACAATTTTCAAGATCTGCACTTCTTTTCTGGCCATTATTATAATTTGTTTAAATTCTTTATCATTATTGCACTTTGTGCATGAAGGTAAAAAAACCTGAGACTTTACAACCGCTTTAATGCCAGTAGAAACTGCTCCTTACTTAGTATCCCAACAGTCACCCATTGTGTACAGTTTTAAAGAGACAGCAACAAGTGCACCACCATACAGATGAGCCCCAATCTTAACCAGCTTAAATTTGCTAATTAGGCACCAGATACCTGCCATCCCCAGGGGCACCTCTCTCAGGAATGTGTACACTCACTTAATTGTCATATTTGAGGCTAGTATTCCCTTCAGTTAGCCTAACGCATTCTTACGTATTCTCTGACTTGTTTATTGGTCTGTGTATTTTGTTTATCCCACCTCGCCATAATATGCCTACTTGACCTACCATGTGTGGCCTATTTCCTGTGTGCTAATGGTAGTATATTAACACTTATGTCATACAGGTGTGAGCAGCCCTCTACTTATATAACCAGGTGTGCCAGTGGGAACAGAGTGGTTTAAGGAGTCGTGTCAGAACAGAAAACCCACCATACCAAGCAGCTCCTGCAGGGGTAAGCGCTACATTAGTGAACCTTTATCAAAGTTTGATTTATTATGCAAGTGTGGGTTGGTGTCCTTTACATGCCATGGATGTGTATTACTTCCAGCCTTGTCAAGTACCAAAAATTATTAACATAAACAATATCGTTGCATAAATAGCTAACTAGTATTCAAACTTGAGGGAGAAAATTGTATTTATGCTATTATTCATCAGATTTTTAGGCATTAGTGTCTATGCAGTAAACACAAGTTCAGCATTGTCTATTCTAACCATGAGTTTCTAATGTCTTGCCCTTCACAGCCATATCTTCCAGGGCCTGGTGTGTTGCCGCTTCTGTTGTGACATCCGTGGATGAGAGAAATACTCTGTAAACATCTGAATTTCATCTCAGAGGACACTCTGTGGTTAGGGCTTTTCATTCTCTGTCACTTTGCGGCTTCCCATATGTCACTTATTCAGAAGCATTACCTTCCGTGTTTCATTAGGTGTAAATGTGTTTTCACACTTCAGCCAAGGTAGACTTTCTCTGCATTGTGGATGCTTAATTATCTGACAGTAATTTCTTTCTATCACATCTCCTGGACTTATTAGGTGAATGAACACAATTATATAGAACAGAGCGTTACATGGTGCATTCAAATAACAGAAGCAGCAGCAGCAAATGCTGCCCTTCAGAGCCAATGTAGGCAGGTTAGTGGGGCAATGAACAGAACGCTCAAACCTCACACAAAGTCTGTCACTGCCAACACACAGATCCAGCTTGGCATGAAACTCCCATATGTAATTTATTGTTAAAAAACATTAATTCAGACAACATGGCACTGCACATTTTCTACATTAAAAAATATAATGCTTTGTTTATTTAAGAAGCCATTTAACTCTTTCAGTTTCGGCTAACATTAAAGAACATCGATGGAGATTGTGTTAAATGTTTCATTTTAAAACCTAGGTAATTATGATGAATAGGGTTTGAAAATAATTTCATTTCTGTTTACTCAGTGAAATGTTTCATAAGCAGAATGCTGGACCCAGACTCAACAAAAGTGCAATATTTGGATTTATTATTATTATTCACAACTGATGATGTCATCACTGTTCAATTTTCCTGGGTATTTAAATGCTGATCTTCTGAGCGTCCTGCAATCCAGACAATCCTGTCCTCATTTGGACCCCCTTTTGGTCTCTGGGTCCTTTACCCCCTAGTCTTTTTTCTTTATTTTCCCATTTATGATTAGGGTCCCGAGGACACCACATACATATATCTATGTGAGTCACCATTATTTATAATTGGGTCTCTATCTTTATTTGGTAATTTCTGACCCTGAGCTTTAATAATCCTGGTGTGTTCTATTTTTTATTTTATCCAGACAATCCAGGCATGCTTCATAAACTGTATAATTCTCTGTAGATTGGAAAATGCAACACTTATATACTTCATTTAGGAAAGTGGAAATATTGCAGATTTTAGATTGTTTTTCAAAACAATTCACTCATCACTTTAATGGCTTGTTTACACTTGTAATTGAAGGGGGGGCAATAAAAAAGTGTGGTTGAGCCATGTTTCTACTGCTCCCCAAATGCTTCCCCTTAAACTGCAAAGACACTTACAGTGGATATAAAAAGTCTTCACACCCCTGTTAAAATGTCAGGTTTCTGTGATGTAAACAAATGAGACAAAGATAAATAATTTAACAACATTTTCCACCTTTAAACTGACCTATAAACTGTGCAACTCAATTGAAAAACAAACTGAAATCTTTAAGGGGGGGAAATAAACCTAAAAAACTAAAATAATGTGGCTGCATAAGTGTGCACATCCTCTTATAACTGGGGATGTAGCTGTGTTCAGAATAAAGCAATCACATTCAAAATCATCTTAAATAGGAGTCAGTGCACTCCTGCCATCATTTAATGTGCCTCTGATTAACCCCAAATAAAGTTCAGCTGTTCTAGTAGGTCTTTCCTGACATTTTCTTAGTCACATCCTACAGCAAAAGCCATGGTCCGCAGAGAGCTTCCAAAGCATCAGAGGGATCTCATTGTTAAAAGGTATCAGTCAGGAGAAGGGTACAAAAGAATATCCAAGGCATTAGCTATACCATGGAACACAGTGAAGACAGTCATCATCAGGTGGAAAAAATATGGCGCAAGAGTGACATTAACAAGAACTGCACATCCCTCCAAAATTTATGAAAAGATGAGAAGAAAACTGGTCTGGGAGCCTGCCAGGAGGCCTACAGCAACATTAAAGGAGCTGTAGGAATATCTGGCAAGTACTGGCTGTGTGGTACATGTGACAACATTCTCCCGTATGAATGACAAGCCGGAAGCCTTTTCTTACGAAGAAAAACATCCAAGCCTGGATAAATTTTGCATAAAATAAAATTTGAAGCATGGTGGTGGTAGCATCCAGGGGAGAACTGACAACTCATGGGGCCACCGGGCAATAGGGGATCATGGGGCCCGTGTCCTTGCCCACACTCAAACCACACCCAAAAAAGCCTATGAAAGTTACCAGGGACATCTCATGGGGCCCCCTACTGACCCCGGGCCCTCGGGCAGTTTCCCAATGGTCAGTCCGCCCCTGGTAGCATCATGCTTTGGGGCTGCTTTTCTTCAGCTGGAACTGGGGCCTTAGTCAAGGTGGAGGGAATTATGAACAGTTCCAAATACCAGTCAATATTGGCACAAAACCTTCAGGCTTCTGCTAGAAAGGTGAACATGAAGAGGAGCGTCATCTTTCAGCATGACAACAACCCAAAGCATACATCCAAATCAACAAAGGAATGGCTTCATCAGAAGAAGATTAAAGTTTTGGAATCGCCCAGCCAGAGCCCAGACCTGAATCCGATCGAAAATCTGTAGGGTGATCTGAAGAGGGCTGTGCACAGGAGATGCCCTCGCAATCTGACAGATTTGGAGTGTTTTTGCAAGGAAGAGTGGGAAAATAATGCCAAGTCAAGATGTGCAATGCTGACAGACTCATACCCAAAAAGACTGAGTGCTGTAATAAAATCAAAAGGTGCTTCAACAAAATATTAGTTTAAGGGTGTGCACACTTATGCAACCATATTATTTTATTTTTTTAATTTTACTTCCATCCACCTAAAAGATTTCAGCCTGTTGTTCAACTGAGTTGTACAGTTTATAGGTTACAGTAAAGGTGGAAAAAGTTCTGATATGATTTATCTTTGTCTAATTTTTTTTACATTACAGAAATCTGACATTTTAACAGGGGTGTGTAGACTTTTTATATCCACTGTACATATGATGTTAGAGCATCTTTAGGTCTTATCTATCCATATGTGGAGCTTTTTCTCCATTTTGTTCTGTATATTTCCCTTTATTTTTCCCATGATAATAGTATAATGTAACAGTCCTACATTTTTGATTATCCCATTGGTCCATTGTATTTATGGGAATGTATATGTATGATATATATATATAAATGTCTGTGTGTGTGTGCGTGTGTGTGTTTATGTAATTTATAGAATAATATTTGTGCCTCTTGAAATTCTCCACATTTTGTTATGTTATAACCAAAAACGTAAATGTATTTTATTGGGATTTTATGTAATAGACCAACACAAAGTGGCACATAATTGTGAAGTGGAAGGAAAATGATCAATGGTTTTCAAAATGTTTTACAAATAAATATCTGAAAAGTGTGGTGTGCATTTGTATTCAGCCCTCTTTACTCTGATACCCCTAACTAAAATCTAGTGGAACCAATTACCTTCTGACGTTACCTAATTAGTAAATAGAGTCCACCTGCGTGTAATTTAATCTCAGTATAAATACAGCTGTTCTGTGAAACCCTCAGAGGTTTGTTTGAGAACATTAGTGAACAAACAGCATTACGAAGGCCAAGGAACACACCAGACGGGTCATGGATAAAATTGTGGAGAAGTTTAAATCAGGGTTAGGTTAAAAAAAAAATCCCAAGCTTTGAATATCTCACGGAGCACTGTTCAATACATTATCCGAAAATGGAAAGAGTATGGCACAACTGCAAACCTACCAAGACATGCCTGTCCACCTAAACTGACTAATCAGAGAAGCAGCCAAGAGGCCCATGGTAACTCTCGAGGAGATGCATAGATCCACAGCTCAGGTGGGAGAATCTGTCCACAGGACAACTATTAGTCACACAATCCACAAATTTGGCCTTTATGGAAAAGTGGCAAGAAGAAAGCCATTGTTGAAAGAAAGCCATAAGAAGTCCCGTTTGCAGTTTGTGAGAAGCCATGTGGGGGACACAGCAAACATGTGGAAGAAGGTGCTCTGGTCAGATGAAACCAAAATTTAACTTTTTCGCCTAAAAGCAAAACGCTATGTGTGGCAAAAAACTAACAGTGCACATTACCCTGAACACACCATTCCCACCGTGAAACATGGTGGTGGAAACATCATGTTGTGGGGATGCTTTTCTTCAGCAGGGACAGGAAAGCTGGTCAGAATTGATGGGAAGATGGATGGAGCCAAATACGGGGCAATACGGGCCAAATACGGGGAAAACCTGTTAAGGGTCTGCAAAAGACTTGAGACCGGGCCGGAGGTTCACCCTCCAGCAGTACAACGACCCTAAACATACAGCCAGAGCTACAATGGAATGGTTTAAATCAAAGCATATTCATGTGTTAGAATGGTCCAGTCAAAGTCCAGACCAAAATCCAATTGAGAATCTGTGGCAAGACTAGAAAATTGCTGTTCACAGATGCTCTCCATCCAATCTGACAGAGTTTGAGCTATTTTACAAAGAAGAATGGCCAAAAAGTTCACTCTCTAGATGGGCAAAACTGGTAGAGGCATACCAAAAAAAGACTTGCAGCTGTAATTGCGGTGAAAGGTGGTTCTAAAAAGTACGGCACACTTTTCAGATATTTATTTGTAAAAAATTTTGAAAACCATTTATAATTTTCCTTCCACTTCAAAATTATATGCCACTTTGTGTTAGTCTATCACATAAAATCCCAATAAAATACATTTGTGTTTTTGGTTGTAATACGTGAAAAATTTTGAAAAATTGCAAGGGGTATGAATACTTTTTCAAGGCATTGTATATATACAGTATACACACACACTATATTGCCAAAAGTATTGTGACGCCTGCCTTGACACATACATGAACTTTAATGGCATCCCAGCCTTAGTTTGTAGGGTTCAATATTGAGTTGGCCCACCCTTTGCAGCTATAACAGCTTCAACTCTTCTGGAAGGCTGTCCACAAGGTTTAGGAGTGTGTCTATGGGAATGTTTGACCATTCTTCCAGAAGGGCAGTTGTGAGGTCAGGCACTGATGTCGGACAAGAAGACCTGGCTCACAGTCTCTGCTCTAATTTATCCCAAAGGAGTTCTATCGGGTTGAGGTCAGGACTCTGTGCAGTCCAGTCAAGTTCCTCCACCCAAACTCGCTCATTCATGTCTTTATGGAGCTTGCTTTGTGCACTGGTGTGCAGTCATGTTGGAACAGGAAGGGGGCATCCCCAAACTGTTTCCACAAAGTTGGAAGCATGAAATTGTCCAAAATATCTTGGTATGCTGACGCCCTAAGAGTTACCTTCACTGGAACTAAGGGGCCAAGCCAAACCCCTGGAAAACAACCCCACACCACAATTCCCCCTCCACCAAAATTTGCACAATGCAATCAGGCAAGTACCATTCTCCTGGCAACCGCCAAACCCAGACATGTCCATCAGATTGCCAGGCAGAGAAGTGTGATTCATCACTCCAGAGAATCCACTGCTCTAGAGTTTAGTGGCGGTGTGCTTTACACCACTGCATCTGACGCTTTGTGTTGCACTTGGTGATGTAAGACTTCGATGCAGCTGCTCAGCCATGGAAACCGATTCCATGAAGCTCTCTACACACTATTGTTGTGCTAATCTGAAGGCCACATGAAGTTTGGAGGTCTTTAGCTATTGACTCTGCAGACAGTTGGCAACTTCTGCCCACTGTGCTCTTCAACATGCACTGACCCCACTCTGTCATTTTATGTGGCCTATTACTTTGTGGCTGAATTGCTGTTGTTCCCAGTTGCTTCCACTTTGTTATAATATCACTAACAGTTAACAGTGGAAAATTTAAGAGAAAGGAAATTTCACGTAAGGACGTATTGCACAGGTGGCAACCTATCACTGTACCACACTTGAATTCACTGAGCTACTGAGAGCGACCCATTCTTTCACAAATGTTTGTAGAAGCAGTCTGCATGCCTAGGGGATTGATTTTATACACCTGTGGCCATGGAGGTGATTGGAACACCTGAATCCAATGATTTGGAGGGGTGTTCCAATACTTTTGTCAATATAGTGTGTGTATATATATATATATATAATTTATTTATTTATTTTTCCCCCTTACAGTTAACAGTGTATGGTTGACAGCTGCTACTCAAGCGTCGAACAAGCTTGCTTGGAGCCACTCTTTCACAGGTTACAGAGTTGCAGTTACTATAGTTAAATGTGAAAACTAAATATGATTTATTAATTATTATTACTAATATTATTTTTAATAATTTAATAATGCAAAACCCTGCCCCTTTTCTCACTAGTTTTCCACATTGGGTAGAGGTTATGTTATTCTATGCTAAGCCTTTTTTATGTAGTTTTGTATATATGTATACGTTTATACATAAAATCTAATGTATATTGTTTTAGCACTTTTGTATTTGAGATCTCAGGTCTTGATGAAGCGAGGATCCCGTGACACTCGTCAACCTTTCCAATTGCAAGACCAACTTACATACGGTATCCTGTATACTACCAACAATTGCTTGTCATGTACTTCTGAATATCACAAATTACTGTTTTACTAGTTGTTTTAATAAAATGGAATAAAGTGGAATTTTTATTTTACACTATTTGTTGTGCACATTGTATCACTGTGTAGTTAAAGTCCTAGTAAAACCAAATGTTTCTACTTGCACATTACCAGGGATGATACCTCCAGTGGTATGAATAAACCCACATAATGCCCTTATATATAGCTCTCATTTAAACTCACACATACAAGGAATAGGTGTTGCAACCCTCATAGCATGCTTTCCATAAGGAGTACATATCTCACCATGCGACTCCTGTGGTTTCCATCTGCTGAACCAGTAAATCAAATCATATAGGATCGGCAACAAGGTGAAGATGAATTGTGGAAAGTTTCATTCAGATGCGGAGTAAAAGTAGTTCCAGAATGCAAGCAACACTAACGCGTTGACTGAAATGCGTTAGTGAGGCTGGCATTCTGAAACTAATTATACTCCGCATCTGAATAAAACTTTCTACAATTCATCTTCACCTTGTTGCCGATCCTATATGATTTGATTTTCTCATTTAAACTGCCAAAGCAGCAGAGAGGGTGTATATATGCTGTGGTTGCGAAGAGTTGCATGGTGGCATGGAAAACATTATCCCTGCTGTTAAATTCAACTGAATTCACCCCACAATTGTCTCTGTGGTGTGGGGCTTAAGAGGTTAAAACAGGCAGTATATAACTCCTCCGCACTGTCTGTAAAATGCCCTCTGAAAAGTAATCCAAATGTGGATTGTTGTTCAGAGGGCATCAATAGTGTAAGGGATGGAAGGCACTCAGGCAATGTTTAGACATGAGTCACAAGGCTGCCTTGATGCTATGAAAGCTGATAGCCAGTGATAGGTGATGGAGGCATCTCCCACTCTGCACGTAGGTTCAGAGTTGGGTTCCAGCAAAACTGCATAAAATATGGAAAGGGCTATAACTACAACATAAACACAAACCACCTATATTTAAAGTGTAACTTTACCTTTGGTGATTAAACTTATTTTGTAGCTTGTCGAGTGCCCCTCCCCCCAGTTTTATGTATAATTACGATTCCCAAGTTTGCACAGATAACAGGATGGAGAAAATACAAAAAAAATGTTTGCATAATGGGAAACGATTGCACAATATATTATATCTGTAATACATTACTTGGATTTGGATTGTATTCCCAGTCATTACAACAGAAGTCAACCATTTATAGGACAGTAATATATAACACTGTTCAAAAACACTGTGTTATGAGAAAGGTCATTGACATAATCAAACTAAAAGCCCCATTACTACATGGGACCAGATAGTCACTGGCACAGTGTGTGCAATTAATTTCTCCATAAGGTTTGAAGAAAAAGGAAGAAAAAAGAAAGGAGAGAAAAAAAAATATATTAAAATATTAAAAGAAAAAAAGAACAAGAAGGACTAAGCAGAAGAGGGAGCAGAAGAGAAGGGGTAAGAAATGTAGATGACGAGAACTTCTCACCCATTTTTTGCTCACCTCTCTTCCATTCTGCCAAGAAGAAAACATACATAAAATAAGGTTTGAAGCAAAAAGAAGAAAAAAGAAAGAGAAAAAAAGAAAACATGTATTAAAATATTAACATTAAAAAAGAACAAGAAGGACTAAGCATAAGAGGGAGCAGAAGAGAAGGGGTAAGAAATGTAGATAACGAGAACCTATTTTTTGCTCACCTCTCTTCCATTCTGCCAGGAACAGATGAGTATAATGGCCTGTACACACGAAAAGAAAATCATGCGAAAATTTCCGTACGAGGAGCAATTGGTCAATTATCTGATTTTTATTATAGCTCTTTTGAAAGCCAATTCTGGCTTTTTGGAGGACAAGCTAGAAAATTTTTATCAAACACGAACGTAAGATCCAATTTTCATTTAATGTGTACAGCAATCATAAGGAAATAATCGAACAGAAAAAAATGCACATGATCAGAAGCACAGAACGACCCTTCCTCTTCTACTACGATAGTACATAGCTACTTTTGCCGAGAATTTTCTTACAAGGCAATATCATTCCAACTACTTCATGATCAGGGGCGGACTGACAACTCATGGGCCCCCCGGGCAATAGGGGATCATGGGGCCCCTGTGTCCTTGCCCAAATTCAAAAAAGCCTATGAAAAAGGTTCCAGGGGCATCTCATGGGGCTCCCTACTGACCCCGGGTCCTCGGGCAGTGCCCGAGTTTCCAAATGGTCAGTCCGCCCCTGTTCATGATATGCACTTTTGTGGAAAACCGGACGATCGGTCATCTGATTTTCTCATAGTGTGTACTAGGCTTAAGACTGGCAGTAGAGTAGGGTGGGCATGGGGGGTGTCAAGCCACAAAATGAGCTTGAAAGCTGCAGTTATACAAGCATTTGGTGTGCACTAACACTATGTGAATGTCAATAAAATGGGTGTTACTGCTGTTTGTGACTACTACAGTTAGTGAGCAGTAGTAAAATTAGCAAATATTTTTTATATGCCTATCCTTTTTTTTCACTTAGTGAATATGTCAATTTACACGTAATAAGGCTCTGTTCACCAAGCTATAAGAATCCATATTTTCCATAAAACGTTTTTTGCTTCAATGACAGTCAATGAAAATTTAAAATAACAAAATCATGGTTGAAAATAAAATCAATATGGCAAAGAATTTCAGCTTAGTGAATTAAGTCTCCAGTCTCTAATTCTTGCTAAAAATTCTATAATCAAAGATTTATGAACATTTGCATTTCTAGCATTTCTAGGCATTTAGATCTATAAGGCCTAATGAACACAAGAGTGTCTGTTTAGCCCCTGTGAATGCCAGGACTCCTGGCAGGAGAAAAGGTGCTTAAATAACATGCCCAAAGCTGCATATTGCACAGGCATTTAGATGCATTTAGGTTCATCAAGTTAGTTGAGCGTTAATATTGATTTTTTCTGGCCATTGGAATTGGATGCTGAACTCCGGGCACAAAAACTTTCACGTAAATATATTCCTCAGCAGCTGCAAAGGGATACACATCTACTTTGTGGCCACCAAATGCCCTTTCAAACCCAGTTATTACTTTGTCAAAGTAGTGAAATTATCACTGTGCTGAACATAGTCTGAGCAGAGAGGAGAGCTGTGGGAGGGGCCCAGTAGACCCACCCACTACAGGCTGCCTGCAGAAAAATACAGGAGGGGGAGGATACAAGACCAGTCATCGTGCACAAGGAGAGAGAGCAGCAAGGACTGGTCTTTAGTACAGGAAGCTTTCGCAGAGAGGCAACGTTTTACACTGGATTACTGCACAGATCAGGTTGAAATGCATGAAGCACACAAAGATTCAAGTAAGAATTCACATGCCAGAAGCCTTGAATTTCACAATAAAGAGGGAAGAATTAGTAAACAGAGAGTTCTGAGGAAGAGGTACAACCTCGAAACGCGTCAGCACCAGCTATCTAGAGGTCTACAGTCCCCCACCAGACCACCTTCAGGGGTTTTTGGACCACATTGCATCCTTTGTGACATGCTTTCCATTTGATTTTATCTCTCTTGTGAGTATTTTACTATTTATAAATACATCTAATTTTTAAAAGTAATGCACTAGGCCTGTGCGCCCTCTTTTTGTTTCCCATATACAGTTCTCTTTGGATTTCCCTGGTCCATTCAGGGCAGCAAGGCTTGCATTCCTTTCTTACTCATGTGGGGATATTGCATTCGGTTGCATTATTCTTCTACCCACCCACTACAGGCTGCCTGCAGAAAACTACAGGAGGGGGAGGATACAAGATCAGTCATCTTGCACAAGTAGAGAGAGCAGCAGGAGCTGGTCTTTATTATTAATATTATTATACAGGATTTATATAGCACCAACAGTTTGCGCAGCGCTTTACAATATAAGGGAGACAGTACAATTACAATACAATTTCAGTACAGAAGGAATAGGAGAGCCCTGCTCGTGGAGCTTACAATCTAAAGGAAGGGGGAGGTGATACAAAAGGTGATAGCTGCGGGGGATGATCTGGCGGAGGTGATTCAAGTACAGTTCTTAGGTGGAGGTGAGGTAGGCTTCCCTGAAGAAGTGACTTTTCAAAGATCGCCTAAAGGCAGACAGGGTGGGGGATGACCGGACATGTTGTGGTAGGGAGTTCCAGAGGATGGGAGAGGCTCTGGAGAAGTCCTGGAGGCGAGCGTGGAAGGGGGTGATGAGGGAGCTAGAAAGGAGGATATCATGGGAGGAGCAGAGTGGGTGATTTGGTCGATATCTGTGGATGAGGTTGGTGATGTAGCTAGGGGCAGTGTTGGTGATGGCTTTGTAAGCTGTGATTAGTATTTTGCATTTTATACGTTGGATTAGTGGAAGCCAGTGGAGGGATTGGCAGAGAGGGGCAGCAGTCACTGATTGGTTGGTAAGGTGTATTTAGTACAGGAAACTTTTGTAGAGAGGCAACGTTTTATACTGGATTACTGCACAGATCAGGTTGAAATACCTGAAGCACACCAAGATTCAAGTAAGAATTCACAAGCCAGAAGCTGTGAATTTCACAATAAAAAGGGAAGAATTAATATACAAACATAGAAAAAATTCTATAAAATTTGGGACCCCTGGATATCTTCCAATGACTCCACCCTCACCTCTGATGACTCCTGAGAATCTTTAGGAAATAATATATAACAATTGTGATTTTTGTTCTCTGTTTGCTACTGCATAGTCCTTTGCTAACATATTTGCTTACACAAGCTATGTTTCCAAAGGAAACTGCAGACTTACATTGTGTTGCTCCTACAAGATTATGTATTGTATTGTGAAATTGGAAATATCTGTTTGCTCTCTTTTTATTTTCTGTTTTCTTTTCTAGTATCTCTGATATTGAGGTTTATGATTGTTTATGTTTTTATATTGTTGCTTTGTCTCTTTCTTGTTAATGTAGAAAAGTTTTTCAATAATATTATCTGATTAAAAAAAAAAGAATTCACATGACACTTTTATATAGACAAAATTTCTATATCCTGGAGTTCAGTTTAAGCAGGAGTGATCCAGTTACTAAGACAAAGACAAAAAGGAAGAGAAAGGAGCACAGATCTAGTGCATTACAATGTAAAACGTATTCCAATAAAATCACAAATATTGCACACACAGATAGGACAGGCAAAGCAGGCCAGGAAATGATGCAGGATTAGCTCACTATCCATGGCCAGCTCTAGTTCAGGTGTACAAACCTCTGCAAAATCACACAATAGATTCCTTTTAATATAGTCATTTTGCTTTGGAAAGTTTGCATGACCCATGAACTTGAATAGAATCAGATTTCTGTTTACTGTTGTCAAATCAAATTCATTTCTGATCAAATTGCTTTGAGAACAAATTTAAGATAGTGAGTTGATGGCCATCTGCCCGGGAGACCGTCCCAGTTACAATAAATGATCTGCAGCAGCAAAGAGCAGTTTCATAATAAGAGGGAATTAGGAAAACAGCCATGAAGGTTCAACTGCTTTATCCTGTGCAGGATGGTCACGACTGCAAGTGTAAGTCTAGTTAACATCCATAACTGAAAACTGAAATGATGGTTTACAGCCAGGACCACTGACAGTTTGTATGCTTGTTTTCATTGTTAACAACTTGATACTGGTATTTTTCTATGACATGCTGTGGTATGTCCCAATTCTAAAACACACTCTAACACTTGGCCTGCTGAAGCCTTACCCCCAGGGGTGGACTGCCAACTCTTGGGGCCCCTGGGCAATAGGGGATGATGGGGCCCCTGTGTCCTCGCCCACACTCAAACCACACCCTAAAAAGCCTATGAAAGGTACAAGGGGCATCTCTCATGGGACCCTCTACCGACCACGGGCCCTCGGGTGCTGCCCGAGTGCCCAAATGGTCAGTCCGCCCCTGCTTACCTGTCAGGGCCCCGGGTATGACCAGAGGTGTGTGGACTGACACAGGGAAACGCAGGCTTCAGATATAGTATAAACAATATAATTTATTTAAGACTAAACAATACATAAATGCAGTGCAAGACTAAGCATAAACACAGTGAAAACAAACCAAACCAAAACCCCCAACAGATAACAAAAGAACAATACTAAGCGTAGTCAGACGGGCCGGGTCAGGAACAATCAGGCAGACAAGGTACCAAAGGAGCAGACTGGAGAGTGGTCAGGAATAGCAGAGGTCAGGACAGGCGGAGTTCAATCAGAGTCAGGGATCAAGCAGGATCAGACAGGAAGCAGACAGGATGCAGGTACAGGGCTCTTGGGAAAACATACCAAGGCCCAGATTGCAAGTATGGCCATTCCTTATATGCACCTTCTGCAATCAGCCTCACGTGTTTTGGCTGACTGCAGAAGTGAGTCTCTGGTTGCTGAGAGCAACCGCTGGCCAGTCCTGGTACTGCAAACCACAAGGCAGGTGAGTCCCACCACTATTGGCGAGTCCATTCCTGATATTACCCCTTAACCTAACCACTAAAATATTAATGATCACTGTCCCCAACATTTAATACATAACCCTTAAAGCCTCCCCCTTCTCTCTATAACCCCTCCATAGTGGCTTTAGTGGGTGGTCCTACCTTCTGAACTGAACAGGACTCACATAATTATGTCAGAGCGCTGTTCACTTCAGTGGTAGTAAGCCCAGGTCAGTGAAATTATACCCCTACCCCCCAAGGCTCTGTAGTTTGGTGTGTTGTGTTCTAAAATCTTCATCAGGGTAAATCAGAGGACATCCACACAACTACAATATCTGTCCGGCCTTCCCTAACTTCACCTCCCTATATGCCCCCAAAAGAAACACACTATTCTAAAGCTGAATTACATAGTTAGTCTGGCTGAAAAAAGACAAACGTCCACCCAGTTCAACCATAAAAAAAAAGTTATAATACTATACCCACATTTAATGCAGAGGAAGGCAAAAGAACCCAGCACAGCATGATTTAATTTGCTCCTGCAGGGAAAAAAATTCCTTCCTGATCCCCCGAGAGGCAATCAGATATTTCCTGGATCAACTTTACTGTTAGTAACCAGTTATATTCTGTGTATCCAAGAAAGAATCCAGGCCTTTTTTAAAGCAATCCACTGAGCTGGCCAGAACCAACTCTTGATGGAGTCTATTCCACATTTTCACAGCTTTTACTGTGAAGAAACCTTTTCATATTTGGAGATTACATTTCCTTTCCTCCAGAAGTAAAGAGTGCCCCCTTGTCCTCTGTGATGACCTCAGGGTGAATAGCTCTACACTGAGTTCACTATATGAACCACTGATGTATTTATACATGTTGATCATATCCCCACTTATTCTCCTCTTCTCAAGAGAGAATAAATTCAGTTCCTCTAATCTTTCCTCATAGCTGAGCTCCTCCATGTCTCTTATCACTTTGGTTGCCCTTCTCTGTACTTTCTCCAGTTCCCCAATGTTCTTTTTGTGAATTGGTGCCCAAAACTGAAATGCATATTCCAGATGAGGTCTTACTTACTAATGATTTGTACCGGGGTAAAATGATATCTCTCTCTGGAGTCTATACCTTTTAATAAAAGTGAGGATTTTTCTTGTTTTAGAAACCACAGCTTGGCATTGGATGCCATTATTAAGCTTGTGATCTACCAGAACCCCCAGATCCTTCCCCATAATTGATTCCCCCAGTTGTACCCCCCTAGTATGTATCATGCCTGCATATTCTTAGCCCCCAAGTGCATAACCTTACATTTATCAACATAAAACCTCATTTGCCACATAGTTGCCCAATTAAACAGTGCATTGAGGTCGGCTTTTCTATTGGTTGAACTGGATGGACTTTTGTATTTTTTCAGCCAGACTAACTATGTAACTATGTAGCCATTGCAGTCTTTTATTACAAACATTTAAATAACAAAAACATAACATTACACATCAAGTCAGGATGGAGGATCTTTAACTTTCCATAAAACTAAACCTTGTGTTTGTGGCACCAGTTATCTACGTTCTAAGGGACTATTCCAGCTGTCCTGACCTGGCACATACTGTACCTGTCTACACCTGCCGGGCCACTATAAATTGACCAGACCAACTTAAGGACACCATACTGAAGATGGGTCCCCACCATTTTCCCAAGAATGCTAGATTTAAACCATCTTCAAGCACCCCAAACTGCCAAATTTGCTATGACCTGAATCCAAACCGATACAACCCAACAAATATAGTGGGATGGAGAGATATTCATCTTATGACTTCTGATCTCCGAATGGATCTTACTCACTCCTCCTCATCAGCCTGCTTCCTACAACCAATCAGGAAAGTGCTGTTAATTCCTTCTCTCTTTTTCTCTCTCTTTTTTTTAAACCATAATTCACTTTTTTCATATCTCCAAGCATGCCTGCTTGCTGAATGCTTGGTGGGGTTTACAACAAAATGCAGCTTCTATAGGAATGTCTTCCTCTGGATCAACTGTGGGTATAGGGTTCAATATATGGTTTTCTAGTTATTTGTTTTTTTCTATTGGTTGAACTAGATGGACTTGTGTCTTTTTTCAACCTGAACTGTAACTACAGTATGTAACTATGACCAGAAAAGGTAGTTTGTCCAATTAGCTTCAGTACTCCTAGGATTTAGGATAAGAAAAGTAAAACAAATAATAAAGCTGGGCATACATGGTTCCGTTTTTTTCTTTCAGGCAAAAGGGAACTGATTCCCCCTTCCACACATTCAAGACTGAGGGAATCCTCCCTGCTGTGCTATTGTATTCTGACAAGTCCACACACTGTCAAAATATACAGATGAGCTCTGTAGCCATTGAGCAGATTTTTCCGACAGGACAGTTGAACAGAAGTTGATCGGTAGATCAACTTCTTTTCAACTGCAGTGGCAAACATGGATCAAAATGTATCCAGTCCCTGCTGAATTTCAATCCATCTATGGCCACCCTAATTCTACACTTCAAGTAGCTGGTCCAAGATATATAGACCCAGACCCAAGGTAGGTTAATTGTAACTACACAATATACTTTTACACCAACAAAAAAATCAAAGTGCAGAGAAAGCAACAATGAGGACCAAGTCAGAATACTCTGGCAGGAAGAATGGCAGTCTGGAAACTTTCATTATACATGAGAATGTGTTACTGACAATCAGCAAAACGACGTGTGCGTGGCTGTGTGCCACCCCTGGCAGTGCTTCCACCCTAGGCCCTGGCTTATGTTGACTATATAGAAATCTGGCCCTGCTTTTACTATACCAATCATTTGTTTTATATACTCACCTTATCCCATGCTGGGAGCTTCTGCTTGAATCCTCACACTTTATATTACAGGTCTACATTAAAACATACCAATGTTGAGCTGACACTGGCAAAAGATAGAGACTGACTTGACAATGTTACATACATTGCTCTATTTTCCATACATGTGTCATCCTTTTGAACTATCATTGCTGACCTTCATTCGCCAAAATGGAAATGGCCTCAGGAACATTTTCCTCATTACCTCACAGCTGGTCATCCCATCATATAGGATGATTATACTGTATACCTGATATTTCAAACTAGAAAGGCAGGACTCCTGCTCAAGTTGTAGGGTTTTAATGGAACCAACACCTTTGCTACACTTTCTCTGAGATGGAAGCAGTGAAACTGGTCCATTGTGTTGTACATTAAAAGCAGCTACAGTATTAACACAGCTATTAAAAAAAAAATGTTTAGAAAATATTAGCACATGTTGGCATAGTTTTCCATGTGACTTCCGTTGCTATATCACCAGTACTCCTTCTCTTGTATAACATCTTTGAATGGTCTTGGCACTCTCTTGGTTGATGTGATAGCAGTGGTTTCCAGCACCTCAGCACATATATTTAAACAATTATGTATGTATATCCATGAGCATTTGATCTACCCTTTTGCTAGGGTAGGACCTTTTTGTGCTTCCATATTTACAATACTAATGTGCTATAATAAGTATTTTTCTGTCTTATCTTGGACCGTACATTTTATACTCACTCCTGAAGTAATGGAATTTTATTTCGGGAAAAGTGTCAAGTCAAGGGATAGTGCCACTCCCAATGTGAAAATTGCAATAGTATTTACATTGGTTACTGTGTCAGGAACATGGTGCCAGCCATTAGGCCAGGGGTGGCCAACCTGCGGCTCTCCAGCTGCTGCAGGACTACAAGTTCCATCATGTCTCTGCAAGTCAGTAACTTCCCATCTTTGCAATGCCTCATGGGAAATGTTGTTCCACAACAGCTGGAGAGCCACAGGTTAGACACCCCTGCATTAGGCTAATGTGTGGTTTAGCTAGGCATGCATAGCCATTCACATTCTTATCAGCGTAGAAGACAGCCTGCACATTTGCCAACATGTATGAGTACACACTCACATGCTCGAGCTCGAGCACATGCACATGCGCGCACATCCACTGCTGACAAGCAGTTTATTTAAACCTGAACTCTGTACTAGCTCTTTGCTGTATGGTTTTCGCCCAGGTTCCTGTGATCCAGTCCTGATGTGCATCTGTGATCCTATGACTGACTAGGCCTCCTCTCTGAACTTGCTCTTGGATTACTCTTCCCTGCTCATGTTTGTCATCTTCCTTCGCTGCCGACCCCAGCCTGGACTACTGACCTTGCTTCTGCCTAGTGACTCTGTACCCCACTGTCTGATTGTTGCCGACTTCTGTCTGTTCCTGACTCTGATTCTGCTTATGTCCTGGTGTTTGTCCATTTGACTGTCAATTAAGCAGTTGTGGGACCTGACTCCACCATCAACTGATCTTGGAGCAACCAGAATGTATCACCAGCTATACCTGTGCTCATCAGAAACCAGTTCTCCCAAGTTCCTGCTCACAGTATATACACCTTGGCACTTGGCACTTCCTTCACCCCTGCAGTCTCTGTCCAATATCCAGAGGTGCTCAGAGGGGAGCTGTGCAAGAGGCCACCCTCGTCATCTCAGGTTCTGCATACAGGTATGCGACAACTGGGGTGCAATATGCTCTCTGGATGAGTCTTATATAACATTGAAGAAATATGGAGCTGTTTTTTAACCTGTTTTACCTATTTGTATATTAATAAAAACTGGATGTTTTTTACACTATACTTACACTTATAAAGTGTGCCTGGTGCTTTTGTGCTTTTTAATTTTCCTATTACTAGATAATTAGGCTGTGGTACCCTCTTTTTACGCCTTTTTGCTCCATTTCCTTTTATTGTTCATTTTTTTTAGAGGAAATTAACTCTTGAAGTTGTTCCCAAAAAAGGCAAGCACATGGTAAAGGATTAGTTATTTGTATTGTCTATGATCTCCTTTCAGTCTCCTGTTCACCGTTATCATTAAAAGTGAAAGTAAAAGAAAATTCCAAATTTTGGGTTCTCACCAAACAGTAATAAAAGGGAAATCTTCCATTGGGGACGCTAGTCCTGGTGACACCGTGGGATTCTCTCACTTAGGAAGGATTTTCTCTCCCTTCATGGTTTTGTTATGGGACAGGAAGTGATGGAAAATCTCCCCAGGATATAAATGGCAAAAAACTGACAAGGGTTATAACCCTCCCTTACTTTATAACAAAATTAAAAAAGGTAAACACTTTAAACTGCATGCAGTCTGGAATGAGCATCTCTATAATATGATGCTATATGTGCACTGCACACCAGCAGTTGTGGATGTGCAGTTGGTCATTGTTCTGTAAAGGAATGATGCGCTTAGTTTCACCCACTGTCCTAATATAAGGAATAATCCTCTTTTTTTGGAGATATGCGATGGAATGAGACATGTGAATACTTTCTATTCCACAAAAAAATGACCGTTAGTTATGATACGCATTGGGGTTTATTTACTAAACCTGGAGAGGGAAAAATCTGGTGCAGATCTGCATCGAAACCAATCAACTTCCACAAGCTGAAATTAGGTGATTTGCTACCATGCAGAGCTGTACCAGATTTTGCACTCTCCTGTTTTAGTAAATCAACCCCATTGTTTTATCATGCTAAATATCATTCATTTAGGGTGTATATTTAATGCATTAAACCAAACACAAAATCTGAAACTTGTACACTGAAAGTGAGGCCTACAGATGGCACAGAGAACATATCTGCATAGGATCCATCATTATGTGAAAATGAATCATTACTCCCACAGAGCACCGTTCTCTGTCCTGTCTATCCCTCTCGGGTAACATCGGTATTGAAAAAAAATTGTCGTTATTGACTATAACTGCACTATTCTGCACCACACAGTCTCATAAGAATTGTATCAATGTTCAGCACTGGCATTCAAGATAAATAGTATACGCATACAAAATTTTCAAAAGAGTAGGTGGAAACTTATAATTCAAATGATCAGATTGCCAGAGGAGCAAGAGGAATGACTGCATGATACTGTGGAGGTAGACTGTCTCTCTAAATTGTTTGTTGACCAGGAAAAAAGGATAATAATCCTTGTGAAAAATATGACACTTGCAAATTATTTCAATTTTCATTTGTGCTTGGCACAGGATAATGTTTATACCAAACATGGACATGGTTGCCTAAATGATCCCATCCTTAATAATGTCAGAAATAACTTTCCCACTATTTCACAACTTGAAGTTAAGGGATGTGGGAGCTTTATTACACCTCAGAATGATTTACAGGATTACTCTGTGGGAACATACAGAAATCACAAGGAAAAAAAAAAGAAACAGTGGCCATTTACATGACTAAGGCCTTTGAAAAGTGATTAAATAATGTAGGCCATAAGCAATCATATCTTTTTTTTTTTTGGCAGGTACAACAAAACATTGGCCATCTGGCCATCCTCACTTTGATCGCTTTGGCCTTGAATTCAAAACCAGACTTAAACTATTTTTGTCACCATTTCTATGTTGCTTATTGAATCAACATGTTTAAAAAACTCTGCAATAAACTTCAAATCTTTCAGATACAACCGTTAAAAAAATAATGACATAGCATAATAGCTAGCATAGACTTAGTGTTTAACTAATCTATGCTATTATTTTTTTAAGTCCTTTTTCCATTTTCATTTCAGATTAAGAAATATAAATGGTGAAAAATTAAAAAGTTTTAAATGTTGATGCTTTGAAATTCAAGTCATATACTACTCACCAATTTTTAATGCAAATCAAATAAAATTCATTGGTATATTAGCTCTCATTGCTGGGGGTTTGGTGCTGCTAAATTTTGGTGGGGATCATTGGACATGGAGGCTGGAGCATGACGTGATATGACAGACTGATGACATTATAGGACATACTGTATACCTTTTATAGATTTTCCATGTGGATCCATTTTGGTTCAAGAGTTGCTTTCTCCTTTGAGACTGCTAAGACTGTTGGTTGGTGTCACGGTATAGAGAGAGAGCCCCCCGGCCAGCTGGCTGCCTGGCCTTCACTGCCCTAGCTTGCTTCCTCTATCAGCCCCTTTGATGTCCTGGGGGGGGGGTCCAGTGTCATCCTGGCCCCCCACTGTGTCCCCTGTCTCCAGCCCGATATGCCGCTTTCATCCCTGTGCTCCAGTGGCCCCCCCTCACCTTTCATCCCGCCGCAGTGGAATGAGAGGTGCGGCGCTCCTCACCTCTGCCACTATCTTCTCCCTGCCCGGCCAAGGCCAGAGAGGAGAAGGTGGCGAGGTTCAGACCTCCCTGCAGAGATGTTCCGGGCTACGGCGTCTCACTGACGCCACTTCAGCCCTGTCATCCGCAGTGCGGGCACGGGAAGTTCCCGCGCTTGCGGATATGCCTGGACAAAGGCCGCACTCACGAGAGGCACAGCCCGGCAACAAGGCGCGCCAGCTCCGGCCCACCCCAGTTGCCTAGGCGACCATGGAGCGTCCGACATCAGCTTAAGAAGCTGATGCCGGGCGCTCCCGGGGTATTCACCGCTGTGCAGCCACTGAAGGAGCCCCAGCTGCGGCGGGACCTTCGTGGCCAGACTCTGCAGAGACCCAAGCCTATCTAAGACCCCCCCAGAGCAGGGGAACACTGCCTGATAGGCACCAGGGATCCAGAGACCGCCAGACTGCCTGCTAGCCCCCAGGGATCCAGAGACCCCCAGCCACTGCCTGCTAGCCACCAGGGATCCAGAGACCCCCAGCCACTGCCTGCTAGCCACCAGGGATCCAGAGACCCCCAGCCACTGCCTGCCAGCTGCCAGAGATCAAAAGACCCCCCCCAGCCTAGGGGAGAGAGTGCGAGTTTGCCTGCCAGCTGACAGAGATCAAGTGACCCCCCAGTCTAGGGGAGAGAGTGCAAGTTTGCCTCCCAGTTGCCAGAGATCCAGAGACCCCCAGTAGGAGACCAGGCACCCTGTTGGATCCGTGAGTACATGCTCTCTCCCTCTTTTACTTGAACTGTTCCTGTGCTGACCCCCCCCCCCCCAGTTGGATTACAATTGCTACAGAGACTCTTCCTTGGCTCTCGGTGTTGGACTATAAGTGTGTTGGCCCCTCCTTGCTGCCCATTACTGGCGTATTCACCCTCCCTGCGAATTCCCCTATTAAGTGACTGTCATCTGTTTGTTTCAATAAAGCTTTGTGCATTTGCTATCTACTCTGTGTGCTCTGTCCTGCCTACCCTCCGTCACATGTTGGGGTTGGTGTTTTTTGGCATTCCTTGTGTAAGAACGGGGTCTCCTTTGGTTGGTTGATGTTCCTCCATGTTCTCCTCCTGGAAATGACAGCTTATTTCAATTATTCTCCAATAGATATCCATACCTCTTGTTCATAATAGGATTGGGTTCAACTGCATGGATTTCATCCACATGTGCTCCTGATGAAGATGTAGGATTATTCTAAATGCGTTGAGTGGACATGTGGAATGTTACTGTCAGGAAAGGCAAAATGTGCCCAGGCACATAGTTATGCACAGAAGCAGAATTCCTGTTAGCCAATGTCAGGAAAGGTGAAATGTACCCTGGCACATAATTATGCGCAGGCGGAGAATTCCTGTTAGCTGCACCCGTGCTAATACTCATGCCCACACATGTGTGCATGCCGGCGTGTGCAGCCACCACTAGATTGGCACCTTGTCGGCTATTTAAACATCTCTGCTGCACCAGGACTTTGCCTTATGGTCTACAGCATTCTGCTGCTTGATACCTGTTCCTATGCTTGATCTCCTGTTGCCATCCTGATCCATCTAAACACGCTTGAATTCTGCCTGAACTGTCCCCTGGCTTGCTCTCTGCCTGATCCTTCTGTCTGTTTGCTAACTGTTGCCAACTCCATCCTGAATCTGATTACTCTGCTATCTGCCAAGCACCTGCTGTCCATAACCTGCCAGCCTGCCAAGTGCCTGCTGCCTGTGGCCTGCCAGCCTGCAAAGTGCCTCCTGTCTGTGACCTGTCAGCCTGCCAAGTGCCTCCTGTCTGTGATCTGCCAGCCTGTCATTTGCCAGCTGCCTGTGACCTGCCAGCCAGCCCAGTGCCTGCCGACTTTCTACCAACCCGCTGTGCCTGCTGCCCTGCCTGCATCAGAGTGCAAACAGACTTCTCATCTGCAGCCGTCATCACCAGAATTGCCAGACACTCGTGCCACTCCAGGCTCTTGTGACTTTACCAGGGGTACTGAGCCAGAAGTGTAAGAGATTGCCTTCATCTCCATGTCAGGCTTCATCACCAGGTACGTGCCATTTTCTTTGTTGTATGCAATCATGTAAAAAAAAAGCTGAAAAGAACCCCAAAATTAAATATTGGATATGGTGTTACATATGTTTTTAAAAATAATTTTGCACAATAAACTTTATATATTTTTATAACACTGTTTGTGTGGTGCAATTTCCTATTTGCCCTTAAAAGTCCTTTGCTATTACAAATGCTGATCTGTGGATTATATTTTAGGATGCTGCATATAGAGACATAGAATCTCTCTCTTTAATACTAATTTTTGAAGCAGTGCTGATGTGCTGAGAGCATTACCCTATCCTAAAGCCACATTCATAATAGCCCTTCATATAACACTGGCTCTCACCCAAATCTGTCCTGTAACCCTACGTCTAACCCTCCTTTCAAAACCTAACACTAAGCCTTCTTGTTAACTATAACACTAGCCCCCCTCCCGTAAACCCAATACCAAACTTTACACTAACCCTCTCAGAAAGCCCTAACACTAGCTCTCATACTAGCCTCTTCTGTGACCCCAACACCAGCCCATCCTCTAAACCCAAATACTAACCAAATATGGCAAAACTATTTGGCTATATGCACATTTATATCCCCTGTCTACTACTCTGAAAGTTTTATGGGTGCTAGTGGTTTTTAGATTATCTGATGCTATCCTGGTCTCTCCACATTGCGCATGGCATTACATGGTAACATACCTGTATATCAAAGACCTGGTAAATTGCCCCTATTCTGCTGATGGGATTACGCTAGTAACATGGATGCTATATAAACATTACCTGCCACCATATGGATATCACATGGAAGACAAGGCAACTATTGCTTTGTACAATAAGCTAACTATCCTTTATAGACTGCTTCATCTGCATGGAGGTTTTTAGTATCCGTGTGGCTTATCTGGGCTAATGGCCATTGAGGAGCTATGTCTACAGGGGTGCTTTAACAATTTCAGATCTGTATCAAATATAGTATTTGAGTCAACCCTGGCTATAATATCCCTTTGTAAATGACTACAGAGAGCAAGAGCTGTGACGCTATCTTACCTTTTATGGACAATGTTAGCCATATTTGATTGGGGAGAGATTTACACGTGGTGCAGTCTGGAACTAGTACTACATCTATTTATATTGGTTGAGAACCAGAACTGATAATGGATCCCTTTATATTGGAGGGATGGTTTTATAGGAGGCAACAGCATATCGTATGTACCAAGAATGGAGTGATTCTGTCCCATGGGTGGAGTTGATATCCACATTAGCTGGAAATCACATACCTGTATATGATCTTCTTTGACATGTTGTGTGTTTACATTTTCAGCTATTACTCCTGCCGAGGATTTATTACCCAATATGATTATGGATGGGACTATTTGAAATGGTATGTATATTTTGCAGCTAGTGTTCTTCTTAAGGATCAAATAATTATTTGGGCACCAATATTATACAACCTAATTTTTTTGGTGCCACAGACATAACTTCAGCTCTGATTCAGGGTAGTTTGTACATTGGGATTCTATATACTTATTTTTTTTTATATACTGTATGTATATGGTCACTCTTGTTGCTTTGTATTGTGTGTTCCCACCCTAGATTTGTCAGTGTTTGCAAACTCTGAGCTTGTGATTTTTTTTTTGTACAGATAAAATTAAGACATTTATCTTTTTTGGAAATTCAAACTCCTTAAATGTCTTCTCTTTTCTCTCCTATAAACCTAAAGTCGATCTTAACACTAACACTTCCCATAAACCAAACATTAATGCTAATATAAACCTAACTTGTTTTTAGCATATTCACCTTTCCTGAACAGGAATTCTCTGTGTTGAAAGATATTGGCATCGGGATCCCAGTACCCACGTTTAGTGAATGAGGAAAAAACAAACAGAGGGCGCACAGGCCTAGTGCATTACCATAAAAATGTTTAATTTATGAAATGACTTGATCTATGTGTGTATGGCCAGCTTTAGACCTATTATCTTTGGGAAACAATGCTCAAACCTTCCAGGCATCCGGCTAAAAATCTTGCAGTGTTTAATAACCTCTTGAGGTCTCAGGATGCGACATTCATGAATGGCTGAATCCTGCAGCACATTAATTAAACATTATTCCACAACAAACGCTACATATAAGCAAATAAATAAACAATGGAAGCCGCATGGTGCTCAGTTTGATGTTTCTCTGCAGAAAACACAAAGAGTGAGATACTCAGCCTTCTAATTATCTTGAATAAATCTCAATATTTCTTAGAAAAAGAACTCAAGGTGCTAGCTCCTTTCCCTTCCAGGAGGGTGTACAATCAGAAAAGTCCTTTATTCCATTACATCTTGTGTAACATAGAGATGTACAGAGATGCAAACAATGACAGAACTTTATAGAAATAAGAAATAGAACACAATTACAGTACAAAGACAGATGCAGATGTGATGGTTCTTCAGCTGGAGCTGCTGATGCTGTAAACCTGGGAGTTACTTGGGAAAGTGTGAATATATTTGGAGGGAATGCACTTTCTCATCTCAGTGTGTGCTGTCTGTCCTGCCCCAGTAGGGATATTCCACATCTCCGTTGGGGAAAAATTAGAGGAAACCAGTGGTAAGAATCTGTATTGAAATGTAAATGTCTTCAAATTATTAATCACTGGAGAGCCAGCATAGCTGTGCTTTATCCTAGTAAATCAGGCAGGGTAATTTCAAGGAAAACAATAAACCCATATCCAGGGAGCAGCTAAATAGAGCAGTGCAGAGCATCCATATTCAAATCATTTTTCAGCTCTGCGCTGGCCTTCAAGCTACCGGGATGTGCTTGTGAACAGAAAGAGGCTCCCAGTGGACATATGGGGAGGATCACCCAGACCCACACTCCGCTACAGCTTTGTTGTTAATGAGCATATCTCTGGCAGCATTTCTTTGCGAGCAGATGCAGTCATTTATTATGAGTATTTTATTTTTGTAGTGAAAAAAGAACATGTTGAAGCATGCACATGCAGCAAATGTAGAGATACATTGTGATTCATAGATTAACATGGGTTTAATAGAGGCAGTAAACTCAGTGCTAGAACATTAACTATTGATGATGATAATAATAATAATAAAAAAAAATTGTCTAGATGTAGCCAGAGAAACATTATGGCTGTTAATGGACCCATTGGCTTCAAGGGCAAATCCTTGTCATGTTAATCTTTTTCTTATATTTTCCACAAAAAAAAAAAAGAAAAAAAAAAAAAAGAAGTGCATACAGCTACACCCCAAACCTCAAACTCAAATTTTACCTCTACCTTTCCTTGTGTGTACATTCCTATATACTGAGCTTAGCCATTCTATGGGTTCAAAGATTGTAAGAATGTCACTAAAATCATGGAATCATTAATAACAAACAGTAGTTAAAAATAGATGCAATCACAATAATTAAAACCTTACATAAGCTTTAAGTCAATGTCATTTGAACAGTATTTTTAAATCTGCAGCTTTTATTAAAATATTACACAGTGATCCTGCTATGGGGGTCCTTTTTCAAACACTTCCTGTTATGGAGACAATTCTGGAGTTGATTTTCTAAATAAAAATTCACTGTTTACTTTGCAAGTGCAGTTACACTCTACAAGGGTATTTTCCTCAGACTTAGTGAATGTGGTGAAGCTTCACTTTGCAAAGAATGTTAGGAAAAGGGAAGTAGCCCTTTTTATGCCCTGGGACCATGGTGGCGGTGTAATAAACCCCATTATAATTGATTTTATTGGGCCTTAACGTGATGCCAATTAGGGTCACACGTCACGATAGGGAATCTTCTGGAATTTTGGGGGGTCAATCAGGGATAGGTCAATTAAGGTCATATGACCCCCCCAGAAGATTCTGGGAGACTCAGGGATCACTATTTAATGAGGCTCTCACAAGAGTTTGTACCAGTTGCCAGAGAGAGATCATCGTGATGAGCTCCCCTCCCATCCTTTGCCCCCCTCATGACTAGTTTAAGTGGTGGGTCCCTTTGGTTGTTATCAAAGGGGACATGTAAGAAGAAGGTCAATCTAAATGCTTGGTCAGCTCAAGTCTTAGTGGCTGGGCTGAGTTGTTATTAAATTCAGAATTTTTTATTAAATAGAGTTATGGTTTTAATAAAATTTATATTGGCTAGGTTATTTAAACCAATAAACCAAGGTGTGGCGTATGTTAATCCATTTGGTGTTCTGGTTGTTTTTATTCTTTGCATGTTTGATAGATTAGCCTACCCCCCACAGTCCCATATCCAATCACGTGCAAGGAAAAAAATATATATTTTTGCTTGCATATGATTGGATGATGAAAGTCAACAAATCCTAACCTCATTCATTAAGCTCTCGAGATTATTCCCACAGGCAAAAGAGATCTACTGTGCTCAGCCCAGTCTCCAATTTAGGTAAAGGGGATATACAGTTTCTCAGACAACTGCCCGTGTAAGCATGGTTCAAACAGTGAAAGTTCAGCAAAAGTCAGCACACAACAGGATCAAAATAAAAGTTATGACTAAGACTGAAACATATAAGTGGGTCTGATTCTTTGGATTTTAACCCTAAGCTCTAATGGCCACATTATTAGGTACACCTTGCTAGTACCGGGTTGGGCCCCCTTTTGCCTTCAGAACTGCTTTAATTTTTTGTGGCATAGATTCAATGAGGTGTTGGAAACAGTCCTTGGAAATTTTGGTCCATATTGACATGATAGCATGCCTTTCTATCATCTCGAACCAGTTTGACCCATTCTCCTCTGACCTCTGATATCAACAAGGCATTTTCATCCATACAACTGCCACTCACTGGATATTTTCTCTTTTTCAGACATTCTCTGTAAACTCTAGAGATGGTTGTGCATGAAAATCTCAATAGATAAGCATTTTCTGAAATACTCAGACCAGCCCGCCTGACACCAACAACCATGCCACGTTCAAAGTCACTTAAATTTGCCTTTCTTCCCCATTCTGATGCTTGGTTTGAACTTCAGCAACTTGTCTTCACCACATTTAGATGCCTAAATGCATTGAGTTGCTGCCATGTGATTGGCTGATTAGCAATTTGTTTTACCAAGCAATTGAACAGCTGTACCTAATAAAGTGGCTGGTGAGTGTAGGTATTACAGCTAAGACCAGCCATGTAATTATGAAAATGAAGCCTTGATTCCAATTAGCCAGCCAACCACATTTGCACAGTTAACTGGTGAAGTATTCCAAAATACCATTTATCAGTTCACTCATGGCACTATCATAGCATGCAGCATACCCTCCAACATAAAATCCACCCTTACCTTACCATTTTTTTTATCAGGATAGTACTTGAAGGATTCACAATCACTTAAAAGCACACAACCGCTGGACCCAAAACTGTGTGACTTTATTGAGGGCAGCTCTTGTGAGCCGCAACTTATGGACAAGGACGATGCTGTGGCCTACCTTGATTTTTGGAAAGCATTTGATATAGTTCCACTTAATGATCTCATAATAAAAAAAGACGTTCAAGCCAGAACTTACCCTGGGGATACGTGGATCAGTGAATACACAGTTGGTTAAAGGGTAGATGTCAGAGTCTGGTTGTAAATGGGGTTCATTTGAAACAGAGACCAGTCACTAGGATCTGTTCCATTTAATCTATTTGTAAGTGATATAAATAAAAGTTTGGTGAGTTATGTACGTCTGTTTGCTGATGACACAAAGATGCACAATAGGGTTTATATTCCTGGAGGTGTCTGTAACATGAAATGTGATTTGGCAACTATGGGAGATTGGTCAAAGCAGTGGAAAGTGCTGTTTAATTAATGTGTTACTAAATGCACAACATTAAAATCAGTCTGTATATGCAGTAAAGCATGCTTGTTATACTCACTGTGGAACCTAAGGGGTTAATCCTATGCATTGTGTAAAAAAGGCTGTTTGATCCTGTCTTCTCTGATCTTCCCCTACTTACAGTACACCCCTCCTATCTCCTGATAAGACATATTCTGTGGAGTCACTCTGCACATGCTCAGTTTGATGTATATTGCTTGAGAGGTTTTTTTTTTCTTGGGAGAGTGTATGTGATCAGCACAGGGCCAATCAGCACTGTCCAGACAGAGGTTAGGGCTTCTGCATCCTCCTAGAGCAGAATGAAAACTCCTACAAGCTTTAACATGTTCTCTGCTGAACACTGATAGAAGTCACAAGACTGCTCTAACTGCTGATGAGAAACAGTATTTAGCAGTTTATATTTACTAAAATAATTGCATTTCATTATTGTGTGTACTGTGGGAGACCAGGTATAGTGAATGCAGGGTCCTGAGTTTAGTAACACTTTAATGTTTGTAACTGTAAAATAATGCATCTACGGTAGGAAAAATAATCCCATGACAGAGTACAATATTGGCAGAACAGTGTTGGCCAGCACTACAGAAAAAATCTGAGGGTACTTAATTCAAATGCTTGTAAAATACGCAAACAGTGTGGCCAGGCAGTGAGGAAAGCAAACAGAATTCTAGGGTCTATGATTATGGAGATCACCAGCAGGAGGACAGATTCCTCTGTAGATCTTTAGTTTGACTTGATTTAGAATACTGTGTCCAGGTCTGGAGACCACACTTACAGAAAGATATTGATAAAACAAGTTCAGAGACTGACAGCAAAAATGGTGAAAGATCTGAGGGCTAAAGCATATCAAGAGAGACTTCACAAAATAAATATGTACAGTCGGGAAGGAAGAAGGGAAAGAGGAGACATGATTAAACCTGTATCATTTTACTGAAGGAGTAGTTTATGCTCAAAATAGACTTCCAGCAGAGGTAATTAAGTCAGTCAACAGTAAGTGGTTTTAAACATGCTTGAGAAAAACATAGATCTAAACAAAAAGGAAAAAAAGGGGCAGACTCTATGGAACATTTGGTGTTTTGTCTGTTCCTACACTTCTATGTTTTTCACATTTTTTATTTTCTACTTCCTTTTCAGGCCACTTACATTAGTAGGGAGGGGATTCCAGTCAGCAAAAAAAAAAACCAGAATCCTCAATGGATCTTTACAGGGGGCGAGGAGACATTGCCTTCCTGCTAAGGGGGGGGGGATTCAATCAATCCCACTCTGCATTTTGCTGAACCTCTAAAACATCTTTTGGACCAATTCATGAATAATGCCAGGTAAATCAAATACTTTACCAAAGAAGCAAACAATATGGTCGGCACCGATGAACCACTGGTAGACTAAATTTTTTATTATTCGCTTATCTCTATATCTGTAATAGTTAGAAAAGCTTTAGCTTGAATAACCAATAAGGAAGGTCCGACAGAAATGCTTCCATAGCTTATTATATGTAAAGCACTGTAAAACATGTCATTGCAACATAAAGTGTTCATATTCTGCAAATTTCATATCACTATTTAATCACATGAAATAATTAATGTGCACAGCAATGTGACATTATAATCAGGTTTAGTACTCACATGGTGGGATAATGATGATAATATTTAATTAAATTGGATGGGACAATGCACACTATTAGATGGAGATAACATAAAATGGTACTGCCATCTATGTATTAAGCAGACACGAAAGTCTGGCATCAGAGTCATAAGATTGTTCAATTTCCTACTAATAATTTTCATATTTGGAAAAAGCCATATTAATTTACACTAATTAATTTACATCACTTAACACGAGACATTTATGGCAAAGCTCATTACACCTAGTCATACATGTGTACAGTACAGATGCAGTAGATACAACTTTGGTAATAAATATACAATAATCCCTATGCCTTACTGTGAATTGTTAACTTACGATAACGCAATTCTAGTCATTCAAAATCACAGTTCTGAGCTCAACTGTTATTGAAAAATGTGTAATTCAACAAAGATCCATAATTGCCTTTCAAGTAGTTTTTAAACTGAGAAATATTCACTTTTTAAATGAATGAACACCTCAGCTGTAAGCTGGTTTATTGGGTAGATGCAAACATTTTGTACATATTTTTGAGGAAGCATGTCTTACAATGAACTATTGACATTGTTCTTTGCTTTACTGAATAAAACCCCACAATGTAATTTTGTGTAGAAAATTTTTGAAAAAAAACTGCATATTATTACAGCACAGAGTCATGTTCACATAATAACGATGAACCTATTAATTTTCTTACTAACTTTATTACTTTTGATATAGAATTGAAGCATTTGTTGTTGTTTTTTTTTTGGGGGGGGGGGTTAACAAAAGTTAATGTTCCCTATATATTAAATAAATAAATAAATAAATAAAAAAAACAGGTACACTTATTTCCAGTTTGATGAGTGACATTTTACTGTTCCTATATACTGTATATAACTGAAGGATTTATCTTTCCCTTACCTACCCAATAAAAATACTAGACTGTGTGACATGGGTTTTATTGGACACAAAAGCCATTTTATTAAACCTAACAACTAAGTAATTAACAATGCACATATACTGTACATAACAAGAATTCACACTTCCAAAACTGTATGTTGAAAGTAAACAGTGCCCTATGTTTGTCCTTAACTGTACCTCACTGGCTCAAGGACTTCTTGAATGTCAGCAGTCTCCTGGAAACCAAGCCCCGAGGGGATTACTATGACCAGCAATCACCAGAGGGCTCCATACCATCAGATAATTCAACTTTGCCCAAAAACCCTCTGTTGATTTTGCAAGTGCCAAAGATCCCCTACCTACCTGGCTATCGCAACCACTGACTACACAAAATGTAGTAGGTAGCAGGACAACTCAACTCCAGAGATTCTTTTGGAATGGCCATTTACAGACCTCATCAAAGAAATCAGTCCTTGCAGCCGCTCCCTACATAAGCTGACCATTTTCAAGAATACTACTACTATACTCCTTAACCCCTTTTCTTAGGTCAAATTCCTCCCCTTAGTCATATAATTCCCTGATAACCCCTAAATACTCCATGATTAACTCTGCAATTTGCAAGTTAACATCTTCTAAGCAGATTAAAAAAAAAAGTTTTTTTTTGCTTTAGAAAAAAAGTTTACATCTTAAGGATAAAACACAAACTGAAAGTGTTATAGTTTATCCCAGACCCTGTAACTGTCACATTTGTTGGACAGCTTAGTCAGCATTTAAATATGAAGAAACTGTAAATAAATACATGTGAAATTAAAAAGAATTTATATATTGAATACTGTCATTACAAGCATTAAACACCTACAGTTTCGAGAACACAATATTTAACACAATATTTTTCACAATAGTGGACCTTAGAAGATTTTTGTAAGACCAAGAAGAGGAGGAAGTACTTAGGGCTAGTTAGGGATAACAAGACCCGATTAGTGGTAACATATTTAACAGTTTAATAAAAATAAAATAAAAAAGCCTACCTTCAGTTGCTCTTTAACAGCTCCTTTGCAAAAGAGTAGATGTATTTTAATTAGCTGCTCCTGACAGATGTAGCTAACTACTATGTATACATTTCTCTTTTACTAACTAACTGACAAATAAAACACTTTTATGGTTTTGAGCAGAAAAAGCTGCTGACAGCAGCTGTGCTGCACAGATCAGGATATGGCTAGCAAATGCAAAGCAGGTTCTAGTAGCTACTCTCATAGACATGTGTGTGGTAGAGAGGAACACTAGGACCTGCTCTCCAAAGCTGTTGTTGTTTTTTTTCTAACTTTTTATACTTTTTTGGGGAATGAATAGGGGTACTATGTAGCCCATATTCATTCATATAAAGGGGGGGGGGGTTATGGGGCCCCAGTGTTAAAGGGGGCTTCCATATTCTGAAAAGCCTCCTGCCTGCAGACCTCCACAACTACTGCCCAGGGTTGTGCAGAAGAGACCCTTGTCCCCAAGGAGCTTTGAGGTTGAGTCACCCTACCCCAAAGCATCCCCTTTCCTGACCTGTCGGGTTGCATGCTAGGATAAGGGTCTTGTAAGAACTTGGGGGGACCCCACGTGTTTTTTTTTATTTTGGTGTGGGGTTCCCCTCTAAATCCATACCAGACCCAAAGGACCGGTAGGGATAGGGGTATCCATGCCATTTCTTATTTTTCATTGCTGGCAATTCTTTTTATTTACATTCAGCTGTCATTGGGGATACCACTGAAAACTGATGAGACATCAGTTATTAAGGACATGGCGGCCGGCTTCCTCGCCCTCTACTTACAGTGGAGCTCCACCCAAAAGGAGAAGTTCTGCTTTAAGCCTTTGTCCCTCACTCCCCGTTAAGGGTTGGCACCATTGGGGAGTGGGGGGGGGAGCGGGTACCTGAATTTGACAGGTACCTGCTCCCACTTCTGCTACGATCGCCTAAGGTGATCAGAAGCGGAAGTTGTCTTCCCCCATCCCTCCCCGTGGTCTTCTGGGAAATGTGACATGTCCCAGAAGACTACAGGACCATTCACAAAGAGCAGTGCTACTTGCACATGTGTAGTGGGCACCTGGCTATGAAGCCCCAAGCTGTCACAGCCGGGTGCCCACACTGAAGATGCCGGTGCCGGGGAAAGAAGATGGCCGGTGAAACCAGCCATGGTGAGGACATCGCTGGACCGGGGGATAGGTAAGTGTCTGTATGTTAAAAGTCAGCAGCTACAGTTTTTGTCGCTGCTGACTTTTATTTGCTTTTATTCAACTGGAACTCCGCTTTAACAACCAGCTAGTCTTCACACAAAATTCGGACCAATCAATAATTTTGTAACCAATCCGAATTCAAATTATTTTGAAGATTTTTAATTAGGCAGAAAACGAATAAATGAAATGAAATGAATTTTAACAATATTCATTACTATTATTATTCAGAAATTCCGATACATACGAATCTCCGAATAACCAAAAATGTTGCCGAATATAGATTCAGACTGAAACGAATTGCACTTGTCTACCCCAGATTAATCTGCAAGTCCCAACAATGACACTGGGTGAATGACATCTGCATTGTGTATGTGAATCCACATAATTTGGATTTTTAGCAATCACAAAGTCATGCTTTGCCCTGATCAAACTGACCTAATCGTATTATAATGTTATGCCAACAACTAATGCAAACCCATATTTTTTCCCTGCATGCAGCAACAATGTAGCATCAAAAGGTGAATACATTTCTCTTACAGTAAAATACAAACATGCACTTTGAGCTTTACCATTCTACTACATTCCGCTTCCATTATATTATAATCCCACTTTTGTGATATTTTGATCAGCAGCCTTTGCTGCTTATATTTTGGGATAAATATCTGAAATTGAACAAAAAAAGTAAATGCTGTGTTGGGATAAAGTACAGGTAAATTCATTTTTTTTCCTGATTTTTAATTTCTTCCAAGTCAAAACCTAGTAAATAAAAATATCAGTATCTAAATCTAGTACCAAATTAAATCACAATATGTTCTGAAAAAAAGCTATTTATAATTTGTTTTGGCAAACTACAAAACTTTAAAGGTATTATGGGTGGGAAAATGGAAAAATGCACTGGGACTCAATAGGATAATGAGGAAAAAAAGGCCTCAGGACTTACTGTATGTGGTTAACAGTGGCTATGTATTTCAAAAAATAGTAAAATTAAGTACTGAAAAGCTGGCCATACATGGATCAAAATTCAGCAGGAATCAGTGTGGCCACTGTGGTTGAACTGGGACTGGACTGAACTGAAGTTGATCTACTGATAGACTTCTGTTCAACCGCCCTGTCTATATTTTTTCTGCTCGATCACTGATGCAGGCAATAGTCTGCAGCACTAATCTGTGTATTCTGACAGTACGGGAAGTCTCCCTGCTGTCAGAATACAAAGACACATCGGGGCAGATTCCTCCATTCACCTTGAATGTGTAGATAGGGGAATAAGGTCAATTTTTTTGCTCAATCCACTGGGTGAACAAAAAAAACGGATTCATGTATGTTCAGCCTAACGAACGTCTGCAGCTTATGTTTATTTCTAAAACTGGCCGTAGATGGATAGAATTTTGAAAAAAAAAATGCTTAGGAAAAGTCTTAGGAAAATGTATACAATAATTCTCAGATCATCCTCAGAACATTCGCATTTCATTCAAAAGATTTCCTTTGCTTTTAACATTGATTTTGGAATTAATGGACTTTACCAAATGAAAACCACATACACTGTTATAAATTTGTTTGTTAGAGAAAAAGTTTCCATCCTGCTCCTTTGAACTGTCTTAGAACATTCTTTTCTTAAGAATTATAATTCAACATTTTACCCATCTATGGCCAGCTTTAGAAACAAAAGACTCCCTAAAGGTTTTTAGGGTTGCAGCTTTTGGATGGAATCCATCTACTTTATCAGAAAGTCAACACTGGGCACTCCAAAACACATTTTTCATTCTGAGGTTTTCATGTAACATCAGATAATTTCTGCAATATTTCTACAACCAGTCCAGTTGCCATTTCAGCAGAATTTACTCTAGGTCAAAAATAGCCAAAGTATGGCACTTTATTTATCAATCTGTGGAATCATTCCAGTGCAGTGCAGGCACCAAATTGAAAGCAAGTAGTTTTGAATGCCCCTTGTGAGAAATGATAGTTTGTACATCTGCAGAAATATGATCATGATTGCTGGTATGCTTAACCCCTTGATGCCAACCACATGCAAATTAGTGGCCTCCCAGAACTGGGCTTTTTTCCGTGGGGCAGCTAATTTGCGTACCTGTCTTTCTGCTGGGAGAGCTCCGCAGGGCACACTCCCAGCACAAAAACTGGGATGACACTGAGAGCCCCAGGAACTCCCAATTCAAGGTCACCTGATTGCTGTGATAGCCTCTGATTGGCTATCACAGTGATCAGTCACTGTGAAGCCTGCCCCCCTTGTTTTCTCTCTCTGAATGGAGGAGAGAGATACATTGTATCTCTCGCTGTCCTTTCAGAGAGAAAAAAAAATAAGTGTGTGTAAAAAATAAACAAATAAATAAAAATAATACAAAATAAACAAAAATACCTAGATCAAGGTTTGATCTAGGCCTGTGCCAGGGTTAGTGTTTGGGACAAGGTCAGGGTCAAAGGTCAAGGTAAGGGGGCCAGGGTCAAATGTCAGGGTCATTTTTTTGGAGTCAGGGTTTTTTTTTTTAATTTTTAAATTAGTAACAGTGACAGTTAGCGCACTATTGTTTCTGGGCTGTACTACGGGTACAAACAAACAACTAACATACACACATGTGGTATCGCTGCAATCGTCAGGAGCAGAATAAATTATTTTGGGTTGTTCTTTATTGGTAGGTTATGGTAGTAGCAAGAAATATATAGCTAAATTAAAAAAATGTTTTGTTTTTACTATTTTGGGCCAGTTTTAATTTGGTAATAAAAAAAAATCAAGAGATAACCATTACCATTAACCACCAAATGAAAGCCCAATTTGTCCTGAAAAATACAAGGTATTATCCACCTGGATGCACAAAGTAGTTGTGATGATATGTACAGTTTTGCTAACACATGTCAAAGTTGCAAAATTGTGCTTAAGCATTAAGATTTGTTTTACTCTTAGGCAAGAAGGGATTAAGTAGCTTCTGGATAGAAAAAAAAATCCTTTTTGCTAATGTTTAAATTTTTGGACTTCTCCATTCAATTTCATAACAGTACCATAATTGAAGCCCATTTAAGGTGTAGGGTCTCTACTGTTGCTAGAAGACAACAAGGAAATCTCCCCTGGGACTTTCATGCAGGAACAGTAAAAATGTATATATCCGAGTTGTCAGTAAAAAACAGATTTTATTATTATTCCATATAAAAATATTTTGTTGATTAAAAACAAAAGACTCTGGTCTTTATGTACAAGACTAAGATGTTATGTACGGCTTCTTCATTATGCCATTATAGTATGTCATCTGTTTAGTATAGTTTACATACCACTTGTGCATTCAAAGAACCGGCATTGGAAATTACAGTGCAACATGACTTTCGCCAGTATAGCTTTCCCAGCACATTTCAACTTTAAACAAGTTTTCATCAGGGGAAACTGGAGGAATGCAATTATCGCTGAAGTATAGAGACTATTAACATCTAGCAAGTAAAAAATTTACCTTGGGGGACCCATACGTCCTCCTGGGTGACCAAGACTCACAGAAAGCCGGAGCAGGGAACAGGTGCAACCGGCAGCACACATCCACAGCCCACCCTCTCTGTTGATAACTGTTCTGAAAGTTCAAGGGGAGTTGACAACAGGAGATGAATAAATATGCCCCAGAGCTGTGTATAAATTCCCATACCTAAAATACAGTTTCCATAGAACACCCTTAGGGACAGACAGAGGAATGTTACCGTTGTTCCAGCATACAGTCTCTGCTGCATCAGGCAAGCCATTTCTGCATCTATTGTATATTTGGTCTAAAGAACTGAAATAACTAAAACTTTCCTTGGTTTCACACATGCTTGTGGGGACCAAGTTTAAATGACACGTGTAGCCCCATAAAGTTACCTAAACAGTCTCCAAAGAGTTTGTCATGTCTTTGCTTACTTTTTGCAAGGTGTCATTTACATCACATGCACCCTCATAAACTGGGGTTCCAAAGGTTCAAGTCATTCAGTTCTTGCTTTCTGTTTCTTTGTAATGATGAGATGCAATTGTTCCCCGTCCTTTCATTAATAGACATTTATAAAGTATGCACTAAAGACATTCAGCCTCTTTAGTATAGTTCACAAGTCCCATTGCATATTACAATAGAAGATATAAAGGCAATAAAGCATTGAAGGTCACTTCTGAACTTATTAAATATCCATATCAAGAATCCTCTTCCATCTTTTTACACCTTGAATGATCCCATCAATGTACTTCTTTTGCCTTTTTTAATTTGTTTTCACAATAGTTACAAAATATATCCATGTACAGTATAAATAAAATACATTGTCCAACTTCCAAACTGCCTACATAGTTATCTCATGACAGGTGTACTTTAATCTGATTGCACCATAGTTCACTCCACTACCCTATTCATCAAATCATTAAAGAGATATTCAAAATTCAGACGCAGTTAACAACTTTTCCACCACTCTGGCATGTACAGAGCTGGAAATCATTTACAACTTAATGAAAGCCTGGTGTTTCTGCTATAGAGGGGTGTGCTGCTCACATTACCTCCTGTCTCATTAAATAACAAAGGTTCTTGGACACACTTTAAGCTAAAATATAAGTTTCCCTTAAGTTAAAATCTCATAATAATATATCTGAATTTTCTTCCACTCCTCTTTCGTTTTTCTTCTTTTTCCAGTTATATTCTATTATACACTATTTTATTTGTTCTTTATATCCAGTTAGGGACTGTGTACCCCAGATTTACTGTGGCAGAGCGACCCTGCTGCACCAGATCATGTATATCTGGGGTGGGGTGTGCACTCACACCACCCTGACTGTGCTGTCATTTGCTACCACACAAGCTGATAAGCGGGTCCTGGCCAATGATTTATGACCCAGACCCGTTGATTTGCTGAGCAAACGACAGAAGAGAGCCCTGTGTTGCTAAACACAGGTCTCTTTACAGACTGCAACAAAGTGGCTGTTTTTGCAAAGCAGGGAGATAAAACAGTCACATCACTTAGTAAAAGTAGCACACTTTAAACACATTACACTTGTTAGGCACAAAGTTAACCCTTTGATTGCCCTTAGATGTTAACCCCTTCCAAGCCATTGTATTTAGTACAGTGGCAGTGTGTAATATTAGCACTGATCACTGTATTGCTGTCACTGGAGATCTCAGAGTCATTTATTTATTTATTTATTACAGGTACTTGTATAGCGCTGTCAATTTACACAGCGCTTTACACATATATATTGTACATTCACATCAGTCCCTAACCCTCAAGGGGTGTACAATCTAAGGTCCCTATATCACATTCATACATACACATACTAGGGCCAATTTAGACAGGATCCAATTAACCTACCAGCATGACTTTGGAGTGTGGGAGGAAACCAGAGTACCCGGAGGAAACCCACACAGTCACATGGAGAACATGTAAACTCCAGGCAGGTGGTGTCGTGGTTGGGATTTGAACCAGTGACCCTAGTACTGCCAGGCAGAAGTGCCACTGTGCTGCCCATTTTTTATATTAAACTACCAAAGTAACTGCCAGTATAACATTTTAAAGTGCCTTAAAATGGTTGAAAACCCCCACATATACTTACTGAAGTGCCATGGCTGGGATTTGAACCAACAACCCTAGTACTGCCAGTTAGTTCCCACCCAGCGTCAGTTAGTGTCAAACTGCCCACCGCACTGTCCCACTATAAGTCACTGATCACCACCATTATATATATTGTATAATAAATAAATAAAAATTACAGTATACAGTATATACCATCCTTTGTAGACTAAAACGTTCACGCAAACCAATTAATATATACTTATTGAGATTTTTTTTTCTATCAAAGACATACATTAGCAGAATACATTATGACCAAAATTTATGAAGAAATTTGAATTATTTTTTTATTGGATATGTATTAAAGCAAAAAGTAAAAAATAGAGTGTTTTTTTTTCTCAAAAACTGCAGTCTTTTTTCATTTATATAATAAAGAAATTAAAAAACCCAGTGGTGATCAAATACCACCAAAAGAAACCTCTGTGTGAAAAAAACGATATACATTTAATTACCACTTAAAGTAGCACAGTGCCGAATAGCAAAAAGTGGCTTGGTCATGAAGGGGGTAAAACCTTCCAGATCTTAAGTGGATATTTTATTCAAAGGTAAAGTGTAATATCACCATCATTCTACTTTTTTATTTTGCAGGAAAATCCAAACACTTTTCGTTTTTAGCTATGATTTTTTATAAATTAAGGTAATTAGTCTACACCCGCCTAAGCTCTCACCTCAACGACAACAACCTCCTCGATCCCCTACAGTCCGGCTTCAGTCCCCTACACTCCACCGAAACTGCCTTACTTAAACTCTCCAACGACCTGCTAACCGCCAAAGCTAATGGCCACTATTCAGTGCTCCTACTCCTTGACCTCTCTGTGGCCTTCGACACAGTCGACCACCCCCTCCTCCTCAAAAAACTACACTCCCTTGACCTCAGAGATTCTGCTCTCTCCTGGCTCTCATCCTACCTGTCACAACACTCTTTCAGCGTTACCTATAATGCTACCACCTCCCCCTCACTTCCCCTCTCTGTTGGGGTCCCTCAAGGCTCCGTCCTCGGGCCCCTTTGTCAGGGTCCGCCGCGGCTCCGTCCCCGGCGCATGCGCAATAGCGGCGGCTCACGCCGGGACACAGGCACCAGATCCCGGCGGGCCGCGGCTGACAGGAGGCCGCGCATGCGCAGTAGGAGCCGCGGGCGCGCCTCGGGCGACCAATGACAGCCCGGGGGCGCGTCCTGGGCGGCCAATGGCAGTGCAGGGCGCGATATTTAAAGATGCCCTGCACTGTCACAAATCGCCGCAAGGTCTGATCTGATACCTGTGTTTCCTGTGATTGTGACCCGGATTGTTTGACGTTCTGCCTGCTCCTGCCCTGACCCGGATTATCTGACTACGCTGCCTTCCCCTGTGATTGACCCGGATTGTCCCTGACTACGCTGCCTTCTCCTGTCCCGACCCCCGGCTTGTTTGACCATTCTGCGGACTGACCCCGGTAACTGACCCAACGTGCGACCTGACCACTCTCTGCCTACTGTCTCGGTACCACGCCATTTCCCACGGTGACAACCGCCGGTTTATCCTGCCCGGTCATGCCGGCCTCCTCACATTTGACTCTACTCTGTCCTACTTCTATCCATGGAGGCTCCCTCTGCCACGGGTGGTATTGCTCGGAGGTCGTGACCTGGTCCTGGTTCTGCTCCAAGTCCATCCCCACCATCAGGGGCCCTGGTGAAAACGCAGACCGGGACTTAGACCCCACGCTCCGGGTGATTCTGCCTAGTGGGCTGCCAGAGGTGCCACCTGGCGGATCCGTAACAGTACCTTGCGGCCATGACAGAGTCAGGAAGAGGCCCGGCCTCCCTGGAGGATATCTGCCAGCATCTGGCGACCCTAACCCAAGCGGTCCAGACTTTTCATACCCGATGCTCCCACCTTGAGGACCGCATGGAGACGTTAGTCACCCTTACATCCCCGGCACAGAGCCCGAGTCCCGCAGCTTCTCCTGGGGAATCACCTGCTACCCCAGCTCCCGGAGCAGGGGCCGCACCCCCTACTCCTGAACCCCGCGTTCTCTTACCAGAACGCTTCCGTGGAGACCGAAGCCGCTTCAGGGCTTTCCGGAATGCGTGCATCCTGTTCTTCGACCTGCAGCCCCGCACGTTCACCACCGAGACCGTCAAGGTGGGGTTTATAGTCTCTCTCCTTCAGGATGAGCCCCAGGATTGGGCTCATCGCCTGATGGAGAATCACGACCCCCATCTTGATTCCGTGACTGAATTTTTTAGAGCCATGGCCATACTATATGATGACCCTCAGCGAGCTGCTTCCGCAGAGTCCACCTTGTACTCTCTGCAGCAGGGTCGCCGGGCAGCCGAGGAGTACGCGTCTGAATTCAGACGCTGGATGGGGGACACCCGATGGAACGATGCGGCATTATGTCACCAATTTCGCATCGGGCTATCTGAGTCACTCAAAGACGAGTTAGCACGGGTAGGCCTACCTGACTCCCTAGAGAAGCTAATCGAGCTGGCCATACAAATTGACCGCAGACTGAGAGAACGCCGGCTTGAACGAAGCAACCAGGGTCAAAGGGCGGCTTGGGTACCATCAAGGGGATTATTCCCACCCACAGGAAGCACTACCCGGAGCTCGGAACCTGAGGACACCTCCGAACCCATGCAACTGGGACTGGCTCGGTCCACATTATCGGCCGAAGAACGTCAGAGGAGACTATCACAGAACCTCTGTCTGTACTGCGGAGAAGCTGGCCACCGGGTGCGCTCCTGTCCTACGAAAAAATGTAAGTCCACTTCTAGTTTTTTTCCGTTATCTGCAGAAAGGGGTGATCAGTCAAGTTATCTGGCAATACCGGTGTCTTTACAGCTCCCAGGAAGAACCTTGACGGTGACAGCTATCATAGATTCGGGGGCATGTAGCTGCTTTATTGATCTCACGTTTGCTCACCAGCAAGGTATCCCACTCCAGACCAAGGAAAGGGGGCTGAACATCTTCCTGGCGGATGGGTCTAGCTTAAAATCGGGAGTGGTGAATCAGGAGACACCCCCTATTTTCGCCTCAATGGCTGATCATCACCAGGAATTCCTCCGTCTGGACGCCATCGCGTCCCCCCTTTTCCCGGTCATTCTGGGGCTTCCTTGGCTGCGAGCCCATAACCCCCAGATTGACTGGGAGAAGGGAACCGTGCAGTTTCGGTCCACATACTGTCTGAAAAGTTGCCACGTCTCAGGGCCCGTGGTCCCCCAATTACTCCTATGCATGGATGGGGATACAGATCTGTCCCAGGTTATTCCCCCGGCCTACCACGACTTTCTGGACGTGTTTAGTAAGCAAGGGGCAGACACACTTCCCCCACACCGATCTTACGACTGTCCCATAGACCTCCTGCCCGGATCTGAAATTTCGTTCGGCCGTATTTTCCCTTTATCGGAGCTCGAGTCAGGAGTTTTGAGGGAATACATAGACGAAAACCTTCAGAAGGGGTTTATTCGCCCTTCCACATCCCCAGCCGGGGCCGGGCTATTCTTTGTAGAGAAGAAGGACAAGACACTGCGGCCCTGTATAGACTACCGCGACCTGAATAGGATCACGGTGAAAAACCGCTACCCGTTACCCCTGGTTCCCGAGCTCCTCCAGAGGTTAAGGTCCGCAATGGTTTTTACTAAGCTAGACTTACGGGGGGCCTACAATCTAGTTCGTATCAGGGAAGGTGATGAATGGAAGACGGCCTTCCGTACGCGTTACGGACACTTTGAATACCTGGTCATGCCGTTCGGGCTCTATAACGCTCCGGCCACCTTCCAACATTTTATAAACGACGTGTTTCGTGATTTCCTTGATATCTTCATGGTTGTCTATTTGGACGACATCTTAATCTTCTCGCCCTCTCTGGAGGCTCATCGAAATCACGTGATGCGGGTGTTGGAACGTTTGCGCCAACACAGGCTATACGCCAAAGCAGACAAATGCTGTTTTGAACAGCATAAGATCACATTCCTGGGATTGGTTCTCTCCCCCGCGGGGGTCGCGATGGACCCCCGGAAAGTCTCGGCAATCCTGGATTGGCCGATACCCACCGATAAGAAGGGCGTGCAGCGTTTTATCGGTTTTGCAAACTTTTATCGAAAATTTATCAAGAACTTCTCCGGGCTGGTCTCCCCAATCACGCAACTGACTAAACAGGGGATCCGCTTTAAGTGGTCTACCGAAGCACAAACTGCTTTTGAAGTTCTCAAGAAACTTTTTACCTCTGCTCCGATACTCAGTCATCCCGATTCTTCTCTCCCATACGTGTTGGAAGTGGACGCCTCAGAAAACGCGATAGGAACGGTCCTGTCTCAAAGGAACGGCACCAAGGAGCTGCTACATCCTGTAGCGTTCTTCTCCAGGAAATTGACACCTGCCGAGCGAAACTACGACATCGGAGATCGGGAGCTCCTGGCCATAAAGACCGCCCTGGAAGAATGGCGGTACTTGCTGGAAGGAGCTACACACCCCATCCTGATATATACCGATCACAAAAACCTGGAGTATTTGAGGACAGCCAGACGACTGAAGCCACGCCAGGCGAGATGGGCTCTTTTCTTTTCCCGGTTTACCTTCCACATAACTTATCGACCTGGCTCTAAGAACACTAAGCCGGACGCGCTGTCCCGCATCTTTGAGGACCCCGACGATACACCAAGACCTGACACGATCCTACCATCCGGAAACTTCCTCGTCCTACAGACGGAACTCCGCTCCAAACTTCTTGACGCTTCCGTGGGACTACCAGCGCCGCCTGGGACGCCTCTCCTGAACCGTGAAGGGTTATTGTGGAAGGAGGGTCGGATCGTAGTACCCGAAGGAGTCCAAACCATGGTCCTGGGCCACTGCCACGACCATCCAATGGCGGGCCATTTCGGAGTTACGAAGACCCTGGAACTTCTGCAGCGCTCATTCTGGTGGCCAAACATGGTCAAGGACTGCGAGCGCTACGTTCAGACTTGTCCTACCTGCCAGAGGAATAAACCCTCCAGAAGCAAGGCCTGGGGATTGTTGCGCCCGTTGCCAATTCCAAAGAGGGCCTGGCAAATGATAGCCATGGACTTTATTGTCGAACTCCCACCATCTCAAGGCCACACTGCCATATTTGTGATTGTCGATCGCTTCTCTAAGATGGCCCATTTCGTACCCCTGGAAAAGACACCATCCGCGCCGGAAACTGCACGAATATTTATCAAGGAAATAGTTAGACTACATGGAGTTCCCGAGGATATAGTATCAGATCGGGGAGCCCAGTTCACTTCAAGGTTTTGGAAGGCCTTGTGCGAAGCATTGGGAATCAAGTTGTCACTCTCGTCCGCTTACCATCCCCAGACCAATGGGCAAACAGAGAGGACCAACCAAGTATTAGAGCAATACCTCCGATGCTACACGTCCTACCTACAGGACGACTGGTTGACGCTGTTACCGTCAGCGGAGTTTGCCTACAACAACTCGAACCACTCCACTACGGGGCAATCCCCGTTCTTCACCAATTACGGTTACCATCCAACATTTCTTCCCGATCTCATGCCAGAGAGCTCAGTACCAGCATCTCAAGACATCCTAAATTTCCTTTCGACCAATAACAAAACAGTTCAGGAGGCCATCACGAAAGCCCAGGAGGACAGCAAGAAGGCATTTGACAGGAGGAGAAGGGGGGAACTGGCGCTTCAACCTGGAGACCGGGTTTGGCTGGCCACTGCCAACTTGAAGATGCAGTGTCCATCAAGGAAATTGGGTCCGAAATTTGTTTGCCCGTTCCAAGTCAAGCGAGTCATCAACGAGGTGGCTTACGAACTCGAACTGCCGGAGTCTTTCAGGATTCACCCGGTGTTTCATGTGTCTCTTCTGAAACCAGCCGCATCGGACCCTTTCCCGGATCGGGAATCCAGGCCTCCTGAGGCAGTCACCATAGGTGAACAAGAAGAGTACGAGGTAGAAACGATTCTCAGTTGCCGTAGAAGGGGAGGCCAGACGCAGTTTTTGATAAAATGGAAGGGTTATGGTCCTGAGGAAAACTCTTGGGAACCCATCCAGAATGTTCACGCTCCCAGGCTCATCCGGGAGTTCTTTCGTGGCCACCCGCGGTGGAGAAATCAGTGGGGCTCCCGGAGGGTGCCCGTAGGGGGGGGGGCAATGTCAGGGTCTGCCTCGGCTCCGTCCCCGGCGCATGTGCAATAGCGGCGGCTCACGCCGGGACACAGGCACCAGATCCCGGCGGGCCGCGGCTGACAGGAGGCCGCGCATGCGCAGTAGGAGCCGCGGGCGCGCCTCGGGCGACCAATGACAGCCCGGGGGCGCGTCCTGGGCGGCCAATGGCAGTGCAGGGCGCGATATTTAAAGATGCCCTGCACTGTCACAAATCGCCGCAAGGTCTGATCTGATACCTGTGTTTCCTGTGATTGTGACCTGGATTGTTTGACGTTCTGCCTGCTCCTGCCCTGACCCGGATTATCTGACTACGCTGCCTTCCCCTGTGATTGACCCGGATTGTCCCTGACTACGCTGCCTTCTCCTGTCCCGACCCCCGGCTTGTTTGACCATTCTGCGGACTGACCCCGGTAACTGACCCAGCGTGCGACCTGACCTACTGTCTCGGTACCACGCCATTTCCCACGGTGACAACCGCCGGTTTATCCTGCCAGGTACTGCCGGCCTCCTCACATCTGACTCTACTCTGTCCTACTTCTATCCACGGAGGCTCCCTCTGCCACGGGTGGTATTGCTCGGAGGTCGTGACCTGGTCCTGGTTCTGCTCCAAGTCCATCCCCACCATCAGGGGCCCTGGTGAAAACGCAGACCGGGACTTAGACCCCACGCTCCGGGTGATTCCGCCTAGTGGGCTGCCAGAGGTGCCACCTGGCGGATCCGTAACACCCTTCTCTTCTCCATCTACACCTCCTCCCTTGGCCAACTCATACACTCTCACGGCTTCAACTACCACCTATATTCCGACGACACACAAATCTATCTCTCAACCCCCCACCTCACCACCTCAGTCTCCGCCCGAATCACACACCTACTGAGCGACATATCAGACTGGATGTCGCTCCACTTCCTTAAACTGGACCTCTCCAAAACCGAGTTTCTTGTCTTCCCCCCAGCCCGGACCCCACCCCTCACTTACTTCTCCATCATGTCCAACAACGCCACCATCAAACCCGCCCCGCAGGCCAGAATACTTGTTGTCATTCTGGACTCCAACCTATCCTTCCAGCCCCAAGTCCAATCTTTATTAAGCTCGTGCAGACTCCACCTCCGCAACATCGCCAAAATCCGCACGTTCCTAACCCCAGAAACCACTAAACAGCTCACCCACTCCCTCATCATATCACGACTCCATTACTGCAACTCCCTCCTTACCGGCCTGCCTCGCCGCTGGATATTCCTGCTTCAGTCGATCCTGAATACGGCTGCCAGACTCATTCACCTTTCCAACCTCTCCGTTTCCACCACCCCCCTCTGCCAATCCCTCCACTGGCTACCGATTGCGCAACGGATCAAATTCAAAATCCTAACACTGACGTACAAAGCTGTCCACCATACTGCCCCGAACTACATCACTGACCTAATATCCAAGTACCACCCAGCACGCACATTCCGCTCCTCACAAGACCTCCTTCTCTTTAGTTCTATGGTCTCCTCCTCCCATGCCCGCCTCCAGGACTTCTCCAGGGTGTCACCCATCCTCTGGAACTCCCTGCCCCAACCCATCAGATTATCACCTACTCTTCTCTCCTTTAGGCGCACCCTGAAAACCCAGCTCTTCAGGGAAGCCTACCCCACCCCCTTCTAACTTGCCAACCTCCTCCACTCTCCCTACCACCCCATCCCCCACAGCTATCTCCTCCTGTACCACCATCCCCTCCCTCCTAGATTGTAAGCTCGAAAGAGTAGGGCCCTCGATCCCCTCATGTTTTGCATTGTATTGTTGTTGTTCTGTCACATGTTCTGTCCCCCTTTGTAATGTACAGCGCTGAGCGAACTATTGGCGCTTTATAAATACTGTATAATAATAATAATATAATAATTGTGGAAAAAAAAAGTCTCATTTTGTTAAGGACTAAAAGGAGAACACAAACTTTTTGTATGGGATCTGAGGGGAATTTCATTATATTTACATATCTAGGTATATGAATGTAAAGCTAACAAAAAGGTTAACCTTTTCTATGCTTGTGATGTATGGAGTAACCTCTATGGAAGAGAAATACCAGGTTTTGTAAAAATACAGTTTTTAGTATTATTTATTTTCATGCTTTTGCACATGGGCCCATGTCAGGACAAGACAAAGGCTGGCTCTGTAGACAGGTCCAAGTAGTATCTGCATGTCACCTTCCTGTGACATGTAAGCTGCTTCACATCTACTATGACCACTCCTGAGAAGAGAAATATACGCTTCTACTTTGTGTTGTGCCCCTCCAACTATGATGGCTAGGTAGGGCTGGGCAATTCTTACATAGTGACTCTACTGGCACATCCCTGGTAAGCAAGTGGAGGAAGGTCATTGTGTAGATCAGCAGATATTATGTAGATGGATAGGTGCCAAAGCTAAGAAATATTTGGATGCTGTATAATGCACTGTCACCTATCAACAGGAAACCAGTACAATTATGACCTGCTTTCTGACAAAAACACAAGGTGTGCCGCTAGTTAGAAGCAAGGGGGCAATCTGTAATACATTTATATGTGTAACCTTGCTATTTGATGTTACATTTTTAGTTTTTTACACTTCTGTTTAATATTGACAAGAATAACTTTATTTTAGAATTTATAATTCTATACATTTCTCCTTTTTCAAACAGATTAACAGTAAATATCTAGTAACAGTGGCCTGGTTGGCTTCATGTGATGTAAGAAATATTTCTTATGAAGTTTAGAAAGTGAAAACTTATATAAACTAATGTAAATGTCCTGGTGCCATTTTTCAAGCTTAAACACTAGCAAGGTCAAAAGGGTCAAGAAACAAGTAATTATTATCTCAATAACATTATAAAACATTAAATAAATCAAGATATATAGTCCATAGCAAATTAGGGATGTACATCTGATTGGTTCATTTAAAATTTGATAAGTTTATATAAGTTTGCTGCTCCTATTATTGATTCTGGCTAGAAGTATATAGGTATGGTTTTTAAATTGAGATATCCATCATTTAGGCTACGTTCACACTAGCGCTGTGTGCAGGCGGCAGAGAGGCGTTTGGGAAGCGTTTTTACCGCTTCCCAAACGCCTCTGCCTATTCTGCACATTACAGCACATGGTGCTGTTCTGACAGGAGCGTTTGCGTCGTGTCGCGCTGCGTCGCGGCAAAACGGATGCCTCTGGACGAGTCAGGAGGCATTGAAGCCTCCTATTCTCGTCTATGGTGCCGCTCCGCAAACGCCCGGCCGGCGTTTGCGGTGCGGTTGCGACGCGGTTGCGGGGCATTTGCAGAGCGGTAACACCACTCAAACTGCATTATAGGCATTTGGGGGGCGTTATTAACGCTCGGCAAATGCCTAGCAACCGCCGCTAAACCACGCATGCGGCGTTTGCGGAGCGTTTGCCGAGCGTTAAAAAAAGCTCTGCAAGCGCCGGACCAACGCTTGCCAAACGGTATAGGGGCGTTTGGCAAGCGTTGGCAAAACAGCCAAGTGTGAACGAGCCCTTATTGACAGAAATACATTCTAGGCTAGGCATAGGTTGACCACTGGATGGCCAAACAGGTTTTTTTCATGCATAGGATGGCTAAGCAACTCAACTATGTACGAAAACATAGGAACTGGGGTGCAGAAAATGGCAGCAGGTGCTCTGAACTGATGAGTCAAAGTTTGGCTGCAGAAGGAGCCAATTTGTTTGTGAAGGGCTGGAGAGCAGAACTATAATGAGTCTCTGCAGGCAACAGTGAAGCATGGTGGAGGTTCCTTGCAAGTTTTGGGCTGCATTTCTGCAAATGGAGTTGGAGACTTAGTCAGGCTCAATGGTGTCCTTAATGCTGAGGATAGATACTTATTCATCATGCCATACCATGAGGGATGTGTGTGATTGGCCCCAAATGTATTCTGCAGCAGAACAATGAACCCAAACATACAGCCAATGTCAATAAGAAATATCTTCAGTGTAAAGAAGAACAAGGAGTGCTGGAAGTGATGGTTTGGCGCCCACAGTGCCCAGATCTCAACATCAAAGTCTGTCTTGGAATTGCAAGACAGAAAGAGAGAAGGATTTGAGGCATCCAACATCCACAGAAGATCTGTAGTTAGTTCTCCATGATATTCGGAACAACCTACTTGCCGAATTCCTTCAAAAACTGTGTGCAAGTGTTTTTAGAAGAGATGATGCTGTTTTGAAGACAAAGGGTGGTCACACCAAATTTTGATTTGATTTGGATTTCTCTTCTGTTTGTTTACTTTCCATTTTTTAATTGATAAAAACAAATTATTGACACTTCTATTTTGGAAATCATTCTTATTTACAGCATTTCCATGCCTGCCTAAAACCCTTGCACAGTACTATACATTTTTTCTATATAGCGTGTCTTCTCTTTGTTAGTGATCTCAAATTAAACAGGTTTTGGTATTGGCCATTTATGTTTTTAAACACAGCCATCATATCTGGCTTAAGCACATTTATTCCAGTTCAAATAGATCAAACCTTAGCAATATGTTGTCATATCTAATGCTTTAATTAATTTAATTGCACTTGTATCTTCCTTTTACTGTTCTACAGAGTTCTGGAATTTTTACTTTGGTTGCAATTCTACTTTCAATTTATTTTCATAAATCAAATATTTAAAAACACAATAATAAAATTACTCCTAAAATCAGTAAACTACATTGGGGTGGAAGTTGTAAGGGAAGGCAATCTGTGTGAAACATGTACATCTAGTAAGATCAGCACAGTCATTTGTAGTAATGTGTTCAGTCCTGTTGGGATAGGTCATGGCTAGACAAAGCTGTATGCTTTCTGCACTGCTATACATAGGTCACATATGGAAAAGTCACACTTTACAAGCCTTTGCCATTACAGCTCTGACTCCCTTTCCCTCATCTAGCACTTACTCCTTTCTATTACCCAGTGAATATCACCTCCTAGTGTGAATGTCAGGCTTTGCAGTTGTGTGTTTTTTATAGTTAAAATGGTTTTCTAAAGGTAAAGCCATCACAGTACGAGATCAGTAGCCATTAGTCACTGCTATTGTCTTATGACCTAAGGAGAATGTCAAAATAAACTACATATAAGAAGCACTAAATATCCTCTCCTATCACTTCACTCCTTTATCATTTAGGCCCAGCTATATTGCCAGCTGCATTGCATGTCAATGATACTACCTAGCTTAACGCCTGTAAGACAATGCTTTGTAATGTATTACCGAAACACCTGTCAGCCTGGATGCTATAGGCTTAATAACCCCTGTTTAGATATCAGCTATGCCCAGTGCTACCCTGTGCAATTTCCCTTCAGTAGAGAATCAATACAGGATCAATGACAACTCTTCCTTCTCTCTGGTCTTCTTGCCCTCCAGCCCCACACTCCCCGCTCCCTTCTGCGCACGTCCCTGCTCCTGTCACCGAGGCTGAGAATTGCATGGACTAGATGCAACCTTTTTTAATGAGTTCAATGCAGAAGCAAAACCTCTAGGGGCAGAGGAGCTCGGCAAGGTCTGAAGTTCTGACAATTGCTGCACGGAGACAAAAGGAGGAGAGAGATGAAGGGAAGAGCTTTCAAGATCTGAGTCATTAGGATGAAACCTGACAGGCCTTAGAAGCAGAGCTACTCTGGCAGCGATCACAGACTCCTATACATTGAAACTCATTGATATTCCTTTTGAACATGCAAGGGAAAGGTTTAAAATACCAGAATGGATGATTTATTTTGCTCTGTAGCCCTGACAATGTGTGAAGGGGCTATCACTGAATTTCCAGGGATTACAATAGACTGTACATAAACACTCAATAAAATTACCAAATGGGGGCCCCCATTTATGCATAAACTGCATACCTAGAGGCTTATATAAAGCATAATGAATATGATGGTGCATTGTATTAATGCTTTTGGAAAACAGGCTGTGAAAAACATACTTTTCCAGAAGAAAAGGTGACTTCAGGTTCTGTCAGCAATTAGTACGACTTGGTCATACGACCAAACTGAGGCATTTGTCCTGTAGTCTATACAGAAATGGCCCAATGTTCAGGCAGAAGATGCCCGTCCCCGCCAGGAGAAAACAGTGATTACTGCTAGCAGCCATACTAGAATACGGCAAGGCTGATCGTTTGATCAACTTGGTACATTCAGCCTTCCCATACATGGTTCGAATTTTCAGCCGGTCCCTGCTGAACCAGCTGAGATTCCAACCATCTATGGCTGGCCTAACTCTTTCTGGGAATAATTCCATACTGTTTATTTTGGTGGTGGTCAACTTGCAAGATATAGAGGGCAAAAAAGGAACATGTTTGATTAAGATAAGATTTGCAAGACCAAAAAACACCTTAAAGTGGTTGTAAAGGCTGACGTTTTTTTACCTTCATGCATTCTATGCATGAAGGTTTAAAAAAATCTTCTGTGTGCTGTTTCCCCCACAGCTCCCCTAATACTTACCTGAGCCAAATATCAATCCAGTAATGTGCATTGGAGCCTTGGTTCTCCCAGGTCTCTCTCTCTTCATTGTCTGAGGAGGGGTGTGGAGCTTAACTGCACTCTGTATGTGGTAAAGACACAAAGAGCAGAGCTTAGAAGTGAGCATGTACGAGTGGCCCCAGAGCAAGTGGATTGATCTGGGGGCACTCAGCAGGGGGGAAGAGCCAGGAGCACTGACGGGGGACCCAAGAAGAGGAGGACTAGGGCTGCTCTGTGCAAAACCACTGCACAGAGCAGGTTAGTATACCATGTTTTTTTTTTAAACCCAAACCTTTAATATCACTTTAACTATTGTTATTTCTCAAAGGAGTAGAAATGATTAAGGTATTTTTGACCCACAAATATTCTAGATCAAACATTTCCCTTTCATGGTCTCATCTTGAAGATTGGGTCCTATTTCTCTTATTCGTTTCTATACATTTCATGTAGAGATTGTCTTCATATACTTGTATCTATAGATATAGGGGACGTCAGCTGTGACCAGTCATCCCCAAGGCGCCAGACATAACATATAATATAAATATTTAATGCTACAGAAGTCTATCAGAGACAGCAAACATACCAGAGGAAGCAGAGACTGGAGATATATAGCAGGTGAAATTCAGGGGCTGGAGATATCTCACATGAGACTGCTAGAGATCACTGTCATTACAGCCATTTTACAAATCAATGCTTCTATTACTACTACTTGCTGCTGATCATGAAGGCCACATAATAATTACCAGAATGTCATATGTGTTGCAGATAGGTCACCACGTGCTTATTGGATTTCCTTGGTAGTTAAAGTAGCATCATTTGACAGTTTCTGATCTTTTTAGCAGAATGATCAGACCCTTGAATAATTATATGAATGTCATTGGACCTAGTATGCCTCAATCCAGTGTCCAAGTGGGAAAAAATAAAAATATTCTGAAAGCAGAACTGTGGTGGACACTCACACAGTAAATCCCATGCAGCATGCTGGCGACTGACATTTCCTGTATCACATTTCTTTTCCTGGCACTGGTAGATGGCATCATCAGTTGTTAGGCATTGGCTATTGTCTAGCATAACAGGGTGCCAGTGAATAGCATAGAGATGAATGGTACTGCAAAGTTTTTGAAGTGGGCTACCTTACCTTGCTGGTGGGCTATTGGTACACAGGCAAGGGCACATTGCCATTGTGGCAATATTATAGGTGAGACATGCTCAGCATACCAGGCTAACATTATCAGCACAAAAAGGCATTTGGGTGAGATCAAGACTGTGGTCTACAGATGCAAGTAAAGAGCAAATTCAAGTGTGATGGTAGATCAGCATGTTGATCAGTTATTATATTATTTGCTTTCCGCTTTCTCTTGGAAAATGCACAACTGTTTCACCAACTTTATTTAAATGTACTAGGTTGTATTCTGTCCAAGTTGCAATCTTGTGAAGTTATTTTGTTTTGCTATGTGCCTCCATAAATGTGTTCTTCTACAAATAATCATTAGAGTTATAATTATGCTGTTGTATTAATACAAGGGAAATGTAAAATATACAAATATGATTATTTTGTATACAATAATGTGTGTTTTGTGTGTTGTTTAGTGCATGTTTAAGGACTCATGTTGATGGGCATGATGTTTCTGCACTTGACATGCTTTTGGAACACACATCAAATGCAGGTCAGCAAAATCCCATTGAATTTAATTAAAGAGTACACATGGCAGTTCAGAGACTGCCTTTTGGCTGCTTTGCACTGTGATGCATTTATTTTGACACAGTATGCCCTTTTCTTCTTAACTGCTGCATTTGCTATTCAAATGCATGCATTTATGTTTGGAAAGAAAACACAGTGTTTGAAAATAGATACAAAAAAAGGAGGAAGATGTTTGGTGTGTGACAATACTAGAGCGAGGGAAAAAGGGGGTACCACATTCAAAATTATAAGGAAGAATCAATAGAACAAAAGAAAGTGGACTTTTTTGGTACCCAAGGATTACACAAAATTTGTTCATAAAAGCACACATTTTTATTGGCATGGTGTAAAATCAATAATGAACGTATTGCTTAAAATCACAATTTGTGTGGATCCCCCTTTTTACAACATTCAAAACCATGTATAACTTTTGCAATTGTTTTCTAAGACTTGGTCAGACTATCATTCTGGATATCAAGGTGAAAGCTGGTAAGGGGGGTCCAAAATTCCTCAATATGTTTTTCTGGATATACGACTTTGTAAGGAGGATGGAGGATTAAATATTAAAAAGGCAGCTAAAGGAAACAAACAGATAGGTCCACCAGTGTCTTTGTAGGGGTGTAAATGGGAGACCACTCAGCACCACTGCTTACTGGACTATAAGGAGGACTAATCATCAAATTTTGCCAGGTAGAGATCCCTTACAGAATAAAACAGCGCAAAAGTAAAAGGACATAAGGAGGGAATGCTCCACACAAATTTCAGATGTAATGACTGTCAAACAGGATAACCACAAGTAATACCAACTCCTCTGTGATCACAGCAAGTTCAGTCCTCTCTCTGCCCCACTGTGGATATGTAGTTATACAATACTTAGTCCACTTGCTTTTTTCTTTTGATTAAAATTTTAAATGTGGTAACAGGGGCGGACTAACAACTCATGGGGCCCCCGGGCAATAGGGGATCATGGGTCCCTGTGTCCTTGCCCATACTCAAAGCACACTCAAAAAAGCCTATAAAAGGTACCAGGGGCATTTCATGGGGCCCCCTACTGAGCCAGGGCCCTCGGGCAGTGCCCGAGTGCTCGAATGGTCAGTCCGCCCCTGTGTGGTACCCTCTTTTTCCTTCTCTACAGTGTTTGAAAGACCAGACAACAGGACCCTAATAGTGGTGATGTGTGGTTTGTATGTTAACATGCATTTTTTATATATTGCATTTCAGTTTTTGCTGGAAATAAACAGCTACAGTACATGCGCATTTTACTTTGTTGCTTAACATTTCTTTGGACCCCAAAACTCACTTTAACGTAGAAAAATTTATGTAGGCTGGATTTTCCATGTGACAGTTTTATGTTACCTCTAAATTCTGTGGTTTCTGTACAGGTGCTGACTGCTTTATACCGCTTGAACCCCTTAGAAGTGAACGCAGTCTAATTGTCCAATTCGATCCTTTCTCATAAGGCATCTATGCTGCACTCAGTAATACTAACTTTTAGAAGCAGGTTCATAGTGTATTTTTAATTTACTATTTGAGTTTTACTTGATGCAATTTTTAGGTCCTATCTGTGAATATTCTGTGTCCAGATTGCACAGTTTTGTATAACATGTTTCAGTTTTATTAATAAAATATAAATTCACTGTTTATTGTTCACATTCCAATAAACTGAGCAGCAAAACATGTTGGGCTGTAATAAATAAGTCATGGTATTGAATATATTATTAATTAAGCAATAAATAAATGATCATTTTTACTAAATAAATGATTAGACTACTAATATTGACAACAGCAGCTGTATTTTTGGAGTCAGAGCAGCAATATGTGCACAGGGATTTTGTTAAAATTTTAGACTCCAAAACATTTAGAAATGTGTCTATTGTTATTACGACGTTCTATCTAAGAAGTGTAGTAAAATGAAAACAGTCAGAAAACAATGTTTTGTTTACAGAGGTCATGTAGAATAAAACTAAATTAGGACTCTAAGCAGGCAGCTAAATACACAGTTGAAATATATGCTGTGTATATATATATATATATATATATATATATATATATATATATATTCTTGTAACTTTCATACCTACCTTGCTCTGCTGTGTAAACAGCACACATGCATTTCAATAGTGTGTCAATCTGTGTGCCCAGATTTTTACTTTAGACATTTAGAAAAAAAAGAGAGTTACAGTAATATCAGCTCATAACAGAAGGTATACAAATTTATAGATTGCATTTATTGTAAAATTTTCTGATTTTGTTCAAGACTAAAAGATGGATGGAAAAAAATAGGTACATTTGATAAATTCCATATTTATATATGTGTAGTCTTAGCCACAGTTGAAAAGACTGTTGTCTACAGAGGTCAATAGCTAACGCTTAGGATAAGCTCACAGGGTTTTCACCACCAATGCTTTGCTATGCTTTGTAGCTCTATACAGAGATACCGTTAGAGGGGCACAGTCTTAACCTCCCTAGCGGTCTGATTATGTCCATATTCCTGTGCTCAAAGCGGTACATTTTTTTGCATGGAAATATGTATTTTGTTTATTGTAGGCCTGTAATTTTTATGAATAACTCACTGAAATCTGTCCGAACAAGAGTCTAGTAAACATCCCGGGTATGTTAAAATTTGAAACATGAAATCATAAATTAGAACTTAATAAATAATCATAAAAAATAATAATATAATAATAAATTTAATTCAATAATTATTATTATTATTATTATACAGTATTTATATAGCACCAAAGGGTATGCTCAGCGCTGTACAGTAGCAATTGGACAGAACATGAGACAAGACAGTAACAAAACAGTACACGAGGGGTTCGAGGGCCCTGCTCTTTCGAGCTTACAATCTAGGAGGGAGGGGAAGGTGGCACAGGAGGAGATGGCTGTGGGGGATGGAGTGGTGGGAGGAGTGGAGGAGGTTGTTAGGTGAGGTCAGGTGTTAGGTGAGGTTGGGGTAGGCTTCCCTGAAGAAGAGGGTTTTCAGGGTGCGCCTTGAAGGTGAGGAGTAGAGATGAGCGAAGAAATGAAAAATTCGATTCGACTGATTCGGCGAATTCGTGGACAATATTCGATTCGAGTCGAATAAATTCGCTGTGAATTTAACTTAAAAAAGGGTGTTTCTAGGCTTCAGAGAGACTTAATATTAGTGCAGAACACTGTACCTTTAATTTAAATGCCCTTGGAGTCTGCTGGGGAAGAGAAATAATACTGTCTGTCAGTATGACATGCAGATGAGTGCCGTCGATCTTAGAATCACTGCACACTTCACTCCTTTGGCCAGTCACGGGGCCAAAACCAGTGTTTGGAGCCACAGTGTGGCGGTGGAGGCAGCAGCAATGGGAGGCCATACAGCAACCTATGACAAAATGGAAACCAGCAGGAGCGTGAGGAGACCTGAAAGTGGCACATGGCAGAGTGGGAGCAATGGGAGGCGGTACAGGGACCCAGGTCACACTGTGGGCCCAGCAGCAGCGTGACCAGGCGGTACGGGGGCCCATGGCCGATATGGGGCTTGGTGGCACCAATGGAAGGCCTGTAATCTGCCAGCAACCTATGACAAAATGGACAACCGCAGGAGTGTGAGGAGATTTCAAAGTGGCACATGGCAGAGTGGAAGCAATGGGAGGCCGTACAGGGACCCAGGTCACACTGTGGGACCAGCATCAGCGTGAACAGGCGGTACGGGGGCCCATGGCCGATTTGACCTCATTCATCCCATAGTCCTGCCGACTCACGAATAGCGTGGCCTCCTCAAAGGGCCTGAGCAAGCGCAGGTGTCACACATGAGCTGACAATGGCTGACATCTAAGTTACACAGGGAGTACCTTTATCCGCTTTTAACATCAGGAAATCTGTGATGGCCTTTAGCTGTTCGTAAAGGCGGTCTAACATATGTAGGGTTGAATTACACCTTGTTGCAACGTCACAGCATGAGGAGTCGGTACGGGGGCCCATGGCAGATTACATGTCTGGCAGCAGCAATGGGAGGCCCGTAATCTGCCAGCACCCTATGTCAAAAAATTTAACACACCAGCAGTGTGAAGAGACCTGAAAGTGGCACATGGCAGCAGAGTGTGGCGATGGAGACAGCAGCAATGGGAGGCCGTACAGGGACCCATGAGAGACTCTGGACTTGGCAGCAGCATGAGGAGGCGGTATATAGGGGCCCATGGCAGATTAGGGGCCTGGCAGCAGCTATGTGAGGCCCGTAATCTGCCTGCACCCTATGTCAAAAAATTAAACACACCAGCAGTGTGAAGAGACCTGAAAGTGGCACATGGCAGAGTGTGGCGATGGAGACAGCAGCAATGGGAGGCCGTACAGGGACCCATGAGAGACTCTAGACTTGGCAGCAGCATGAGGAGGCGGTATATAGGGGCCCATGGCAGATTAGGGGCCTGGCAGCAGCTATGTGAGGCCCGTAATCTGCCTGCACCCTATGTCAAAAAATTTAACACACCAGCAGTGTGAAGAGACCTGAAAGTGGCACATGGCAGCAGAGTGTGGCGATGGAGACAGCAGCAATGGGAGGCCGTACAGGGACCCATGAGAGACTCTGGACTTGGCAGCAGCATGAGGAGGCGGTATATAGGGGCCCATGGCAGATTAGGGGCCTGGCAGCAGCTATGTGAGGCCCGTAATCTGCCTGCACCCTATGTCAAAAAATTTAACACACCAGCAGTGTGAAGAGACCTGAAAGTGGCACATGGCAGCAGAGTGTGGCGATGGAGACAGCAGCAATGGGAGGCCGTACAGGGACCCATGAGAGACTCTGGACTTGGCAGCAGCATGAGGAGGCGGTATATAGGGGCCCATGGCAGATTAGGGGCCTGGCAGCAGCTATGTGAGGCCCGTAATCTGCCTGCACCCTATGTCAAAAAATTTAACACACCAGCAGTGTGAAGAGACCTGAAAGTGGCACATGGCAGCAGAGTGTGGCGATGGAGACAGCAGCAATGGGAGGCCGTACAGGGACCCATGAGAGACTCTGGACTTGGCAGCAGCATGAGGAGGCGGTATATAGGGGCCCATGGCAGATTAGGGGCCTGGCAGCAGCTATGTGAGGCCCGTAATCTGCCTGCACCCTATGTCAAAAAATTAAACACACCAGCAGTATGAAGAGACCTGAAAGTGGCACATGGCAGAGTGTGGCGATGGAGACAGCAGCAATGGGAGGCCGTACAGGGACCCATGACAGACTCTAGACTTGGCAGCAGCATGAGGAGGCGGTATATAGGGGCCCATGGCAGATTAGGGGCCTGGCAGCAGCTATGTGAGGCCCGTAATCTGCCTGCACCCTATGTCAAAAAATTAAACACACCAGCAGTGTGAAGAGACCTGAAAGTGGCACATGGCAGAGTGTGGCGATGGAGACAGCAGCAATGGGAGGCCGTACAGGGACCCATGACAGACTCTAGACTTGGCAGCAGCATGAGGAGGCGGTATATAGGGGCCCATGGCAGATTAGGGGCCTGGCAGCAGCTATGTGAGGCCCGTAATCTGCCTGCACCCTATGTCAAAAAATTTAACACACCAGCAGTGTGAAGAGACCTGAAAGTGGCACATGGCAGCAGAGTGTGGCGATGGAGACAGCAGCAATGGGAGGCCGTACAGGGACCCATGAGAGACTCTGGACTTGGCAGCAGCATGAGGAGGCGGTATATAGGGGCCCATGGCAGATTAGGGGCCTGGCAGCAGCTATGTGAGGCCCGTAATCTGCCTGCACCCTATGTCAAAAAATTAAACACACCAGCAGTATGAAGAGACCTGAAAGTGGCACATGGCAGAGTGTGGCGATGGAGAAAGCAGCAATGGGAGGCCGTACAGGGACCCATGACAGACTCTAGACTTGGCAGCAGCATGAGGAGGCGGTATATAGGGGCCCATGGCAGATTAGGGGCCTGGCAGCAGCTATGTGAGGCCCGTAATCTGCCTGCACCCTATGTCAAAAAATTAAACACACCAGCAGTGTGAAGAGACCTGAAAGTGGCACATGGCAGAGTGTGGCGATGGAGACAGCAGCAATGGGAGGCCGTACAGGGACCCATGACAGACTCTAGACTTGGCAGCAGCATGAGGAGGCGGTATATAGGGGCCCATGGCAGATTAGGGGCCTGGCAGCAGCTATGTGAGGCCCGTAATCTGCCTGCACCCTATGTCAAAAAATTTAACACACCAGCAGTGTGAAGAGACCTGAAAGTGGCACATGGCAGCAGAGTGTGGCGATGGAGACAGCAGCAATGGGAGGCCGTACAGGGACCCATGAGAGACTCTGGACTTGGCAGCAGCATGAGGAGGCGGTATATAGGGGCCCATGGCAGATTAGGGGCCTGGCAGCAGCTATGTGAGGCCCGTAATCTGCCTGCACCCTATGTCAAAAAATTTAACACACCAGCAGTGTGAAGAGACCTGAAAGTGGCACATGGCAGCAGAGTGTGGCGATGGAGACAGCAGCAATGGGAGGCCGTACAGGGACCCATGAGAGACTCTGGACTTGGCAGCAGCATGAGGAGGCGGTATATAGGGGCCCATGGCAGATTAGGGGCCTGGCAGCAGCTATGTGAGGCCCGTAATCTGCCTGCACCCTATGTCAAAAAATTAAACACACCAGCAGTGTGAAGAGACCTGAAAGTGGCACATGGCAGAGTGTGGCGATGGAGACAGCAGCAATGGGAGGCCGTACAGGGACCCATGACAGACTCTAGACTTGGCAGCAGCATGAGGAGGCGGTATATAGGGGCCCATGGCAGATTAGGGGCCTGGCAGCAGCTATGTGAGGCCCGTAATCTGCCTGCACCCTATGTCAAAAAATTTAACACACCAGCAGTGTGAAGAGACCTGAAAGTGGCACATGGCAGCAGAGTGTGGCGATGGAGACAGCAGCAATGGGAGGCCGTACAGGGACCCATGACAGACTCTAGACTTGGCAGCAGCATGAGGAGGCGGTATATAGGGGCCCATGGCAGATTAGGGGCCTGGCAGCAGCTATGTGAGGCCCGTAATCTGCCTGCACCCTATGTCAAAAAATTAAACACACCAGCAGTGTGAAGAGACCTGAAAGTGGCACATGGCAGAGTGTGGCGATGGAGACAGCAGCAATGGGAGGCCGTACAGGGACCCATGACAGACTCTAGACTTGGCAGCAGCATGAGGAGGCGGTATATAGGGGCCCATGGCAGATTAGGGGCCTGGCAGCAGCTATGTGAGGCCCGTAATCTGCCTGCACCCTATGTCAAAAAATTTAACACACCAGCAGTGTGAAGAGACCTGAAAGTGGCACATGGCAGCAGAGTGTGGCGATGGAGACAGCAGCAATGGGAGGCCGTACAGGGACCCATGAGAGACTCTGGACTTGGCAGCAGCATGAGGAGGCGGTATATAGGGGCCCATGGCAGATTAGGGGCCTGGCAGCAGCTATGTGAGGCCCGTAATCTGCCTGCACCCTATGTCAAAAAATTAAACACACCAGCAGTGTGAAGAGACCTGAAAGTGGCACATGGCAGCAGAGTGTGGCGATGGAGACAGCAGCAATGGGAGGCCGTACAGGGACCCATGAGAGACTCTGGACCTAGCAGCAGCATGAGGAGGCGGTATATAGGGGCCTATGGCAGATTAGGGGCCTGGCAGCAGCTATAGGAGGCCCGTAATCTGCCAGCACCCTATGTCAAAAAATTAAACACACCAGCAGTGTGAGGAGACCTGAAAGTGGCACATGTTTGAGGCATGATTCATGGCGGATTTAGTCAGTTGTGTCAGGAACTGGTGGTTTGAAATCCAGACTAATCCACGCCTGATTCATTTTCACAAACGTGAGTCTCTCCACACTTTGGGTGGACAGTCGTGTCCTCCGCGGAGTTACAATACCTCCTGCCGCACTAAACACGCGCTCCGATGCCACGCTACTGGCCGGGCATGACAGCCTTTCAAGGGCAAATTCAGCTAGTTGGGGCCAAAGGTCAAGTTTCGTTGCCCAGTAGTCAAGGGGATTGTCTACCTCGGTTGGCAGGGTGCTGTCCAAGTAGGCCCAAGCCTGTTGTTTGAGCTCCTGCTCCAGGTCCACCTGATGCTGCTGCTGCTGCTGCGGCTGGTTAGTAGTTTCCTCACTGCGCTGGTGAAGAAAGCTACTCATCATCGACTGCAGACTGAGGCAGCCACTGCTGGTGGAGCTGCCACTGCTCCTACCACCCCACCCCTCCCCTGCTGCCATGCCAGCGGAACGTGAGCGCACAGGGCCCACAGTGTCTGAGGATGGACGTTGGCGCACAAAGGCAGAGACCAACTGACTACATAGGTGGTTTTTATAGTACGTAATTTTGGCCTCCCTCTCAGCAGGTGTGAAAAAGGCCACCATTTTGGACCGGTAGCGAGGGTCCAACAAGGTGGACAGCCAAAAGTCATCCCTCTGTCTGATGGTTATTATTCGGCTGTCGCTACGCAAGCAACCGAGCATGCTATGGGCCATTTGTGCCAAGGAATGCGAGGGACTCCCTGCCTCCATCTCCACAGCATACTGCCACGGTGCGTCTGGGTCCTCTGTCTCCTCCTCCTCCTCCTCTACCAGATGCTCCTGCTCCTCCACTCCTGTCCGCTGAGTGGAAAAACCACCCATTTCACTCAATAATTCCTGAGCACAAATGTCCTCCTCTACCTCCTCCTCTTCTTCCTGTCCTGCCCCCACAGGGGTCATGTGGCGTTGAGATCTGTGCGCCACATCTACCGCACCCTGACCAGCCATTGTTAACAGCATTTGTTCCAGGACGTGCAACAGAGGAATGACGTCGTTCATCCCATAGTCCTGCCGACTCACGAATAGCGTGGCCTCCTCAAAGGGCCTGAGCAAGCGGCAGGTGTCACGCATGAGCTGCCAATGGCTGACATCTAAGTTACACAGGGGAGTACCTTTATCCGCTTGTAACATCAGGAAATCGGTGATGGCCTTTCGCTGCTCGTAAAGGCGGTCTAACATGTGTAGGGTTGAATTCCACCTTGTTGCAACGTCGCAGATCAGGCGATGCTGTGGAATTCCGTTCTGCCGCTGCAGCTCAATGAGGGTGTTCTTTGCGGTGTAGGAATGGCTGAAATGCATGCACAGTTTACGTGACATTTTAAGGATGTCTTGCAGTGGGATGGTGGATTTTAGGAACCGCTTGACAACCAGATTGAACACGTGAGCCATGCATGGCGCATGGCACAACCTTCCTTGACGCAGAGCAGACACCATGTTCTTTCCGTTGTCAGTCAACATGGTTCCGATTTTTAGTTTGCGCGGAGACAGCCATCTGTCGATTTCTCTGTTCATTACACTCAGCAGTTCCTCCCCTGTGTGACTACGTTCGCCAAGGCATACCAGGTGCAGCACAGCGTGACACCGTTGCGCCCTGCACATGTGATATGCCGGTCGGGTAATGGGACTTGGCACGGGGGTGGCGGCTGAGGACACGGCGGAAAAAGAGGTGGTAGAGGCGGACATGCTTGCTGGACCAAGGACGTGCAAACGTGGAGGCAAAAGCGTCGTGACCTGTCCAAGTTGCTGGTGCGGCTGTGCCGGCACCACGTTCACCCAGTGGGCCGTAAATGACATGTACTGTCCCTGACCGTAGTTACAGCTCCACACGTCGGCGCTGCCGTGCACTTTGGCAGAGACCGACATGCTCAAAGACTGGCCCACCATCTCTTCTACATGTGAATGCAGGGCTGGCACTGCCTTTTGGGCAAAGAAATGACGGCTTGGCACTCTCCACCGCGGCGCGGCACAAGCCATCATTTCTCGGAAAGGTGCTGAGTCCACCAGTTGGAAAGGGAGGGACTGCAGCACCAGCAACTTGGACAGGAGGACGTTCAGCTTTTGCACCGTCGGGTGCGTGCTCGCAAACTGTTGTCTCTTGGATACGGATTCCAAGAAAGACTGTTGACGGAATCCGAGAAGAGGAGTAGCAGGAGAAGGAGCATCTGAACGAGCGGAAGATGCCAATGAGCGACAACTCCCCTCAGCAGAGGTGTTGGAGCCTTGACTGGCTGATAGAGGGCGATTGACGACGTCGGGTGACGGAGCAAGTAACGGAGCGGGTGATGGAGCGGGGGCTGGGGCAGGCAGAACCGCCGTATGTTTATCACGGTTTTCCCAGGCCACCGAATGGTGACGCTGCATATGCTGACGCAACGCTGTAGTCCCAACATGGGCCCCCTGGCCACGCTTGCATTTCTGGCCACATAGTCGACATACGGCTACGTTTACTTCCTCGGGCGGCTTGAGGAAAAATTGCCACACCACCGAGTAGGAAACTTTGCCCCCGCTACTCTTCACTGGCTGACTGCTACTTCCTCCGTGCGCACCGGCACCACTACTGGCCGTGGTGGTAGGCTGCAGTGGAGCTGGTGCTCTACTCCGTGGACGTTTGGCTCCACTGACACTGATGCGACCCTGCTGCTGTCTCCTGGGCAACCCACCGACTGTTTTGCTCGCTGCCAAGCTGCCACCCTCTTCTCCTGATGATGCGGAAGAAATTGCCTGATGACGACGAGGCTGCCAAGTGCGATCAACCTCCTCATCATCAAGTAGGGTCTCCGCCTCACTACTAGCCCCCTCGGCTGCGTCTGGGTCAGGAGACAGACCTGTCTCTAGACCGGCTACCGAGCCACTCTCCTCGCCAGTACTTGTTCGCTTGGCTGCTGAAAAGGCCGATGTCTCCCCCCGTTCCTGACCGCCCTCTGTTAGCTCTTCCTCACTGTACAGTGGGGCTGAGCCCACAGCATGCGATACTTCGCTTGGTGAGGGAACAGCAAAGGACAGGGGCAGGTAGAGGACACGTGATTTCAGTGGGCTTGGTCCCGGGCCATGCCAACTAACGGTTGTGTCTGACGTACCCACCGACCGTTGGCTGTAGGTGTCAGAGGTGACCTGGGAAGAGGAAGACGACCGAGCCAACCAATCAATGACGGCAGGGTTGTCGGTGGAGACACGACCGCTGGATGACACCGGGAGCACTGGCCTCTGGCTGCGAATACTGCTGCCTCGACCCCTTCCTCTGCTGCCACGTCTGCTCGCTCCTAAAACATTGCCTCCTCTGCCACTCCTCTGCATGTTGTCTGACATACTATTTAATTCAACGATTAGGTGTCCCTGAGTAACAATTCTCTGGCACTCAGTAACAATTCTGTCTGTCCCTGAGTATGAATTCTGTGGCCCTGAGTAACAATTCTGTGTCTGTGCGAGTAACAATTCTGTGTCTGTGCGAGTAACAATTCTGTGTCTGTGCAAGTAACAATTTTGTGTCTGTGCGAGTAACAATTCTCTGGCACTCAGTAACAATTCTGTCTGTCCCTGAGTAACAATTCTCTGGCACTCAGTAACAATTCTGTCTGTCCCTGAGTAACAATTCTCTGGCACTCAGTAACAATTCTGTCTGTCCCTGAGTATGAATTCTGTGGCCCTGAGTAACAATTCTGTGTCTGTGCGAGTAACAATTCTGTGTCTGTGCAAGTAACAATTTTGTGTCTGTGCGAGTAACAATTCTCTGGCACTCAGTAACAATTCTGTCTGTCCCTGAGTAACAATTCTCTGGCACTCAGTAACAATTCTGTCTGTCCCTGAGTATGAATTCTGTGGCCCTGAGTAACAATTCTGTGTCTGTGCGAGTAACAATTCTGTGTCTGTGCAAGTAACAATTTTGTGTCTGTGCGAGTAACAATTCTCTGGCACTCAGTAACAATTCTGTCTGTCCCTGAGTAACAATTCTCTGGCACTCAGTAACAATTCTGTCTGTCCCTGAGTAACAATTCTCTGGCACTCAGTAACAATTCTGTCTGTCCCTGAGTAACAATTCTCTGGCACTCAGTAACAATTCTGTGTCTGTGCGAGTAACAATTCTGTGTCTGTGCAAGTAACAATTTTGTGTCTGTGCGAGTAACAATTCTCTGGCACTCAGTAACAATTCTGTCTGTCCCTGAGTAACAATTCTCTGGCACTCAGTAACAATTCTGTCTGTCCCTGAGTAACAATTCTCTGGCACTCAGTAACAATTCTGTCTGTCCCTGAGTATGAATTCTGTGGCCCTGAGTAACAATTCTGTGTCTGTGCGAGTAACAATTCTGTGTCTGTGCAAGTAACAATTTTGTGTCTGTGCGAGTAACAATTCTCTGGCACTCAGTAACAATTCTGTCTGTCCCTGAGTAACAATTCTCTGGCACTCAGTAACAATTCTGTCTGTCCCTGAGTAACAATTCTCTGGCACTCAGTAACAATTCTGTCTGTCCCTGAGTAACAATTCTCTGGCACTCAGTAACAATTCTGTCTGTCCCTGAGTAACAATTCTCTGGCACTCAGTAACAATTCTGTCTGTCCCTGAGTATGAATTCTGTGGCCCTGAGTAACAATTCTGTGTCTGTGCGAGTAACAATTCTGTGTCTGTGCAAGTAACAATTTTGTGTCTGTGCGAGTAACAATTCTCTGGCACTCAGTAACAATTCTGTCTGTCCCTGAGTAACAATTCTCTGGCACTCAGTAACAATTCTGTCTGTCCCTAAGTAACAATTCTCTGGCACTCAGTAACAATTCTGTCTGTCCCTGAGTATGAATTCTGTGGCCCTGAGTAACAATTCTGTGTCTGTGCGAGTAACAATTCTGTGTCTGTGCAAGTAACAATTTTGTGTCTGTGCGAGTAACAATTCTCTGGCACTCAGTAACAATTCTGTCTGTCCCTGAGTAACAATTCTCTGGCACTCAGTAACAATTCTGTCTGTCCCTGAGTAACAATTCTCTGGCACTCAGTAACAATTCTGTCTGTCCCTGAGTATGAATTCTGTGGCCCTGAGTAACAATTCTGTGTCTGTGCGAGTAACAATTCTGTGTCTGTGCAAGTAACAATTTTGTGTCTGTGCGAGTAACAATTCTCTGGCACTCAGTAACAATTCTGTCTGTCCCTGAGTAACAATTCTCTGGCACTCAGTAACAATTCTGTCTGTCCCTGAGTAACAATTCTCTGGCACTCAGTAACAATTCTGTCTGTCCCTGAGTAACAATTCTCTGGCACTCAGTAACAATTCTGTCTGTCCCTGAGTAACAATTCTCTGGCACTCAGTAACAATTCTGTCTGTCCCTGAGTAACAATTCTCTGGCACTCAGTAACAATTCTGTCTGTCCCTGAGTATGAATTCTGTGGCCCTGAGTAACAATTCTGTGTCTGTGCGAGTAACAATTCTGTGTCTGTGCAAGTAACAATTTTGTGTCTGTGCGAGTAACAATTCTCTGGCACTCAGTAACAATTCTGTCTGTCCCTGAGTAACAATTCTCTGGCACTCAGTAACAATTCTGTCTGTCCCTGAGTAACAATTCTCTGGCACTCAGTAACAATTCTGTCTGTCCCTGAGTAACAATTCTCTGGCACTCAGTAACAATTCTGTGTCTGTGCGAGTAACAATTCTGTGTCTGTGCAAGTAACAATTTTGTGTCTGTGCGAGTAACAATTCTCTGGCACTCAGTAACAATTCTGTCTGTCCCTGAGTAACAATTCTCTGGCACTCAGTAACAATTCTGTCTGTCCCTGAGTAACAATTCTCTGGCACTCAGTAACAATTCTGTCTGTCCCTGAGTATGAATTCTGTGGCCCTGAGTAACAATTCTGTGTCTGTGCGAGTAACAATTCTGTGTCTGTGCAAGTAACAATTTTGTGTCTGTGCGAGTAACAATTCTCTGGCACTCAGTAACAATTCTGTCTGTCCCTGAGTAACAATTCTCTGGCACTCAGTAACAATTCTGTCTGTCCCTGAGTAACAATTCTCTGGCACTCAGTAACAATTCTGTCTGTCCCTGAGTATGAATTCTGTGGCCCTGAGTAACAATTCTGTGTCTGTGCGAGTAACAATTCTGTGTCTGTGCAAGTAACAATTTTGTGTCTGTGCGAGTAACAATTCTCTGGCACTCAGTAACAATTCTGTCTGTCCCTGAGTAACAATTCTCTGGCACTCAGTAACAATTCTGTCTGTCCCTGAGTAACAATTCTCTGGCACTCAGTAACAATTCTGTCTGTCCCTGAGTAACAATTCTCTGGCACTCAGTAACAATTCTGTCTGTCCCTGAGTAACAATTCTCTGGCACTCAGTAACAATTCTGTCTGTCCCTGAGTAACAATTCTGTCTGTCCCTGAGAATGAATTCTGTGGCCCTGAGTAAGAATTCTCTGGCACTCAGTAACAATTCTGTCTGTCCCTGAGTAACAATTCTCTGGCACTCAGTAACAATTCTGTCTGTCCCTGAGTAAAAATTCTGTGGCCCTAATAACGTTTCTGTGGCCCTAAGTAACAATTCTCTGGCACTGAGTGAAAATTCTGTCTGTCCCTGAGTATGAATTCTGTGGCCCTAACTAGCGTTTCTTTGTCCCTAAATAACGATTCTGTGGCCCTCATTAACAAGTCTGTGTCCCTGAGTAATTGTTCTCTGTCCCTAAGTAACTTCTCTCTGTCCCCAATTCTCGTTTCTGTGGCCCTAACTCTGTCCCTGTCCCTAGTACAGAGCGGTCTGCCTCTGTTCAATGACTGCAGGCAAATGAAGATTTCCAAAATGGCCGCTATATATACCTCGACCATTACACAGTGCTGGCTGGCTGGCTGCTGATTGGCTGATGCGATCACATGTCGTTGAGGAATGCATTATGGGGCAGCGCGCCTTGTCTGCGCGCCTTCCCCGACATCCCCGCTCCGTCGCCGCACATGTCAGCCGCCATTTTCGGAAAAATTTCGATTCGCGCGTCCGAATTAGGCTGTTTTTCGGATTCGGCACGAATCGAAATTTTTCCGATATTCGACTCGAATTCCACTTCGGATACTTCGATTCGCTCATCTCTAGTGAGGAGGGTAGGTGACAGTCTGATGGATTGGGGTAGGGAGTTCCAGAGGATGGGGGAAGTCCTAGGGAAGTCCTGCAATCGGGCATGGGAGGAGGAGACCAGGGAGCTAGAGATAATAATAATAATATAATCAAACCAAAAACACTGACATTTGAAATATAGCGCCAAGTTCGCACATCAAAGTCGCAAAATCGTTTTCAGTGTTTGATGACGAATTTCCCCACGAATCATTATCACTCAATTCTGCAAGTGGTTCTGATTTACTATCGCTGTTCTCTAGCTGGTCTAAAACCGCTTTTGACCTAAAGGGACGCTTTTTGGACGCCATGGACATTTCTCAGTTTCCAGGCAGAAAGAACAGTAAAAATGCAGGCAGGGCATAGGACAAAGCACTAGGAACAAAATGTATGTGAAATGGTTTGATACAGTAATGTTTTGCTATGTGATTTTAGTGAATTTAGTGAATGTCACTTTTGGTCATTTTCAAATTTCCCGCCAGTTCTGTCCCCGTACGTCCCGACACTCGCAGGGGACGGAACCCAGATGACAGATGCCGGCATCCTCCGGAGGACATTGCCAGGGACACTGCAGGAGGGACATCGCGGGAACACAGGACAAGGTAAGTGAAGAACAGATCACGGAGAAGCTGCATGGTAAGCTCGAGTGTAGCTCGGGGTTACCGCTTGTGGCACTGAAACTTTACCCCGAGCTACACTCGGAAATACCGCCAGGGAGGCTACAGAAAAGAGCTAATGCCATGTTTTCTTTGGAACACCCATAGTGCTCTGTGAAACAAACCCCACGGATGCACGCTGTATTAAATATCTATTCAAATATGAATAAATAATTTAAAAAATATGTATTGTGTTTAAAAGAATAAACATGGAAAAACAGAATTAAATTGTATCAAACCCATTAGACCAAAGACCAATTGCATTTTGTTCATAGCACCCAATCAACAATATACTTGCATTGGGCTGAATTCTTAAAATTTTTTAGACAGTGAAACAGATTTATCTGATTGAGTTACTATACTTTGCATATCACTTTCTCTTTTTGTACTCTGCCTTTAAATATATAACCCATTGTAAGTGGCCACAACACCTTTCACATTTCCTTGCCTCTCCTGTTACGTAAGAGGCTATTAAAATAGCTTGAAGGACATTTTTACAATGGACACCTGCTTCTGATAATGGAGGGGAGTTAAAAGGGGTCGGGTACCTCCATATCACTTTATAGAAAGACCAGATTAGTTTATTTTATCCTGGAAAACACCCCTAGTAAGAGGTTGTTTTAATGAATTACACATCTAGAATGCACTCATTTATTAATTTTGGCAAAGAATATTTAAGGCCAAAATGGTAGCACTGTTTCTATATCTGTGTCTATTACTGATTATAAATAAATTATATCTGTATGATAAGGTTTTGATAGAGGCGCTGCATACTAGTCCCAATTCATAGAAATTGGTAAATAACAGATTCACCTTTACTGCCTCAAAACTATGTGCATGTGTCAGAGAATGGCTGTTTCCATCTCTGCCTGATTACACGAGTACTTTGCTTTCTAACATTGGAACAGGGTGATGTAAATGCAAATAAAAGATTGTTGATTTACAGTTTTCTATTAATTATTTTTGCAAAATTTATAGTAAGATTTACCAGAGGTTCTAAGTGGCATCACAGTTCTGTGCTTGTTTGTATTTTATTATACTCACAGGCTCTGAAGTTGAATTCCCATTAGTTTACGGCTTTCCACATACCTCCTTATAAGTGCCTGCTCTATGGTCCTCTCTCAGTCTTTTCTGTCTGCTCTATGCTCCCCCACTATTTCTATTCCATGCTCGGTTTGGCCTTACTCACCTTATCAATTTATCCATGCTGTTGCTCCATGCCAGTTATGGTATCACTGTCTATGCAGAATAAGGAAAGTGAGGTTCGAGGTTGCTTCGTTGGGGAGTGATTTTCGCAGCCCCCTGCCACTGATGACACTACATGTTGAAGTACTTCCCATGATCAGTTATTTAATTATAGTGAACCTCTGCATGGGTATTTACATATTCTGTTCAAGCAGTAAAGGACTTTAAAACAAGCCCTTATTTATCTTTGTAGCTATAAGCATTGTGGAGAAATGTAGTTTTCAATGTTTTTAACACAGGCTGAATTCACATAGGCAGAAGCCCATGGTATAAAACAGATGTTTGTGTTCTGGTAGTAATGCTCACATCTGATGTTTACCTTACTTTACTTTACCAAAGGAGAAGTTCTGATTAGCATATTGGCATTGCTTTGCGACGTAGCACACTAGCTTTATCTTGGCATTAAAGTAAATAGGACTGTGCCACGACCACATGGCAAATGCAGATATTGTGGTTTCAGAACTGTATTTTAATGTCTGTTCAATGATCTGAAACGTGAACCACCACAGATCACTTTTTAAAGCCTGTTGCTTGTATGAAAGGAGTCTTACTGAAATCTTTACCAGTTACTTTCTGCGGCACCAGAATCTTGGCAGGATGCTAGCAGCTGTTAAAACCAACTGAAACCTAACCCTAGAGTCTTGTGATCTTTGAGAATGAATAATTCCACAATAAAAGCACCTAGAGATGTCTTGTTGTAAAGCTCTTTTACTGCTTATTAAGAATAGAGATGAGCCTGGGTGTCCTCTGAACACATTAAACTATTTAGAACTGGGGTGTCCAACCTTTTGACCTTCCTGGACCTCATTGGAAAAAGAGGAATTGTCTTGGGCGACACTAACACTAATAATAAATACACTAACAATAAGGATAGCTGATGAGTAGAAAGCGTCAGGTAGATCACAAGTTAATGATCACTGATATAGATAAATCACCACTGTACCCAGCCCATCACCCACACCCATGATCTTAGTATAGTCCATACATCATCACTATACCCAGAAATGCCAATGGCCCATCACGTACATCTGTTATTGTAAACACGGCAGCCCAAGCATCCCTGCAGATGTGCCTGTGCCTGGCTTATCCATGCTGACCGCTATGGCTGCTGTTCTTGCACGTCATCCCTGACATCCCTCCAGACCTGCCCGGGTCGCATGCGGACCACGGGTAGCAGGTTGGACACTCCTGATCCAGATATTTGTAACTAAAGATGAGCTTGGGCATCCTCATGCACAACATTTCTAGCCAAACTCTGAACTTGCATTCTCTTGTTACTCCAGTGAGCTACGGGCCGGGTCATTCCTGCCCCGCAGCCTGTCTCTTTGTGTACACGAGCTGCAGAGAGGGAATGACCGTCTGCAGTTCATTTGAGTAAAAAAAACAGTGCAAGTTCAGAGTTCTGCTAGAGATGAGTTCAGAGGATGCCCAAACTCCATAGCAACCAAACATGTCTAGATTGCGTGCCCCAGGCCAATACAAATAATATACAGTATATTGGGTTGGTGGTCCTGAGTGGAGACACACATCATTTAGACCTCAGTCAGAGAGGGACCTATAGTGAGTGACAGCTGTTGGGTGTTATACAGTTATGGATTCCCTTATCAGATGTGTGATCACAGCTCCTGGCAGAAGAAAGCCATCCAGCACGGACCTCTTTTGTGATCATGAGATGATATGTTAATAAATGAGAGAGCTTTCATGGAAGTGAATGCTGAAAAATACAAAACTATGACATCTGTTTATTTGTTAAACGAATATTAAAGGGTTAGTTCACCTTGTAAAATGCACTATGCTAGGGAAACAGAACAGGCATATGTGGAAAATCCTAACAGGGAGATGGAACGGGAATGGCTTGATGCTAAGCAGTTTTATGGCTCCGAGGCTTTACGTAGTGTGGAAAAAAATACATTTTTTACCTATGTTATTTGAGGAAGGTGAAAAAATAGGACATTTGATAGCAGTAGCGGCAAGATCACAAACACACTCGGCCCATATACCTACTCTGCGGCTCCACTTAGATAGTATTGTTACAGATACCCCCTCAATTATACAGGAATTTAGAATGTTTTATGAAGATCTCTATGCATGTAAAGTCTCATACAGGGAACAAGAGTTCCACAACTTTTTCAACAAGGTTACTCTGCCTGAGTTGGGGGACTCAGACAGAAAGTTTCTGAATGCACCCATTACCTTGGAAGAACTACAGGTAGCAATTGCAACCTCCCCCAGGGCAAAAGCTCCTGGGAGTGATGGTATGCCCAATTTATAAAGTCTTTGGCAATATACTTCTTACAGAGTTATTATCTACAATAATGGAAGCTAAAAGACAGGGCAGACTTGCACAATCTATCTACGAAGCCATTGTTGTGGTGTTACTGAAATCAGAGAAGGGTTGCGGATTCTTATAGACCAGAGGCAGACTGACCATTTGGATACTCGGCACTGCCCTAGGCCCCAGGGTCAGTAGGATTTTGGAGAGGTGAGACGGAGAAGAAATTGGCATTGTATGCAAATGATGCATTATTTGTGGGAGATGCATCTACATCCATAGAAGGTTTGACGTTTCTTATTAATATTTTTGGTTCCTACTCAGGTTTCAATATAAGTTGGAATAAGTCTGTTCTCCTGCCTGTTGACCCTCTCAGAGACCCCTTGCCACCAATTGCTACTCAGATAAAGGTGGTAGAAACATTTATATATCTGGGAATAGTTATACATTGGGATGTCTCTAGGTATGCAGATTTAAATATTAACCCACTGTTTATTAAATTTAAAAAGAAAGTCATAATCTGATGCAAACTACCCCTTTCAATAGTATGGAGGGTAAACCTAATTAAAATTATATGGATGCCACAATTATTATATACTTTACATAATGCTTTGGTGTGGCTCCCTATGTTTATTTTTAACCCCTTTACGCCGGCTGAACACAAATGTGGGGCCTCCCGGCGTCTGGGCCTAGACGCCGAGCGGCCGCACATTTGCGTTCATGTAACAAAAAACATATGTGCTGTACTCACGGAAAGGTCCCGGTCCGCTCTTTCGATCGGGACCTTTCCCAATCATGTGACCGCCGTGATGCCGCGTCATGGTGGTCACATGATCCCTAAACCACGCCCCACCCGCCTCGCCTCCCATCGTCTGAAACTCTTAAAGGGCCGGGAGGCGCCGGCGGGAAGGGGTTAAACAGCTGGACACTATGCTTATCTGGAAAAAGCATAGCTCACACATTAAATTAGAAACATTGCAGGAAGCTAAGGAGAATGGGGGCCTGGCCTTTCCAAATCCATTTCTATAATTTTTGTCAGCACAGCTCCAACATTTAACGGGTTGGGAGGAAGATGTGAGTATTGACCCAATTAGGAAAATAGTGTCTACGCTATTCCTTGGTAAAAAATGGTAGATTGTTTAGAGGCAAGTCAATTCAGACCAGTTAGGCAGTTCCCCACCCTAGCCATGATAGACAAGGTTTGGAATAGGATTAAGGACCATTGTCAGTACAAGGGGTATACTGATTACACCCAAATCTTTCAGAACTTAAATTTTCTGGAGCTATTAAACTTCAGGATTTAATCAATGGTCTGAAAGAGGCCTTGTGTATATCCCACAACTATATCAGGGTCAGTATGTGAAAGATTTTTAGATCTTGCAGGAGAATTTTGGTCTGCCTTCCAAACGTTTTTCCAATATTTGCAACTCAGGCATGCTATCCAAACCCAGTCTAGACAGATGTCTTGGGTCTATGTAATGCCCACATTTATTAACCAAAGTCTAGCAGCGACATCTAAGAGGGGACAGATAACAAGGAGTTATAATGCATTGTTAAAAAGAAGGTCAAAATCAATTCTCTGAGGTGTAGATCACATTGGCGAATGGATATTGGCCCCCTGAATGATGAGGAGTGGTCTGATATTCTTTATAATATAGAACAGGTATCCTTTTCTGCATCTCAGAGACTTGCCCAACTGTTTGTTATACATCACACATATTAGACCCCCCCAGAAACTTTTTGGGTAGCATAAAAGGGATAATCCTCTAAGTTCACGATGTGAGAGGGATATTGGGATGCTGGTACATATGATGTGGAGATGTCCTAAATTGGTTAGATACTGGGCTTGTGTATTGGAAACTATTAATGATGTGTTTAGAGTTAACATTCCAATGGAACCCAAGATATGTGTATTGGGGTGGCTGGCTACAGAAGTATATACTCCTCAGACCTCTATGGTGATCCTTTATCTGCTATATATAGTAAGAAAATTGATAGCGCAGAAATGGATCTCCATGGCTCCCCCAACTCACTCTATGAGTAAAAACAGATAATGAAGTTTTACAAAAAGAATACATGGTTTATCAACATAGGGGTTGCCCAGATATAGTTACAAAACTGTGGTGTAACTGGCTGGAAATTCCTGGATTAAATATTGTACAATTAGTTAGGGACAGGTTTGCTAGGGTGAAGCACATAAGGGTTTTTTTTTTTTAGTGCTAGATAATATTGAGGGAAGTACTCCAGTAGTTGAGGGATTAAAGCAAGTGGAAATCAGTAGATGGAAAACACGGGGTGGTCAAAGACATAAATAGCAGTGAAAGGATATAGTGCACTTGGAAAGTTGAATAATTAAATAATAAGTATATGGAATCTTTGATAACATTGGGAGAATCTTTTGGTTGTTTAGAGAGCCTTAAATAAAGGGTATATTTAAATAATAGGAAAACCACCTAATATTTATTTGTTGTATATAATTTAATTCAAGACGTTTGAAGGGATAGGGTTTTAAGAGGGCAATGGAGTCTGGTGGTATATATATATATATATATATATATATATATATATATTTTTTTTTTATATATATATATATATATATATATATATATATATATGCATATATTGTAGACTATGAAACATTGAAATATTAAGATAACTAGTTAAAAGTTTGGTTAATGTGAAGTGTATGTTTTTGTGTTTTCTTGTGAAAATGGAAGAGAAAAAAAAGTTTAATAAAGATGATCTGATAAAAAAAATGCATTATGCAATCAAGGGTGCTCTGTACATTCTAAAAACACTGGGTTTGTTTAACTAAAGGCAAATTCAGTTACTCTCATTTTACCCAGAGCTAGTGAATGTGATGAAACTGCCAATTTCTATCACCAAAGGGTATGCAAAAAATCTGGGTTTTTTTTTAAATTTTCTTTGCACGTGATTGGGTATTCTTTACAAAGTGAAGCTTCACCACATTCACTAAGCTCTGGGGAAAATGTGCTCAATTGCCCTTGTAAGGTGCATAGTCGGATTGCCTTTAGTAAATCAGCCCCTTTGTTGTATCTTTAAAATATGTAGTTTGATTTAATTGCTATACCTGTAGGCCCACCACAGTTTACAGCAAAGACTGGGGTTACCTACTACTGGGTTGGTGAGTGTCTGTGACCTGGGGCCCTCCCGTATATTGGGTGCATCCCCAGTATCACTACAATGAGCACTCTCTGTAACCTTCAGCAACAATGGTAATGATGCACAGTACCCAATAGTAACCAATCAGTGAGCAGTAATAATGTGCAGTAACCTTTAGCAACCAGTGAGCAATAATGATGTGCAGTAACCTCTAGCAACCAATCAGTGAATGGTAAGGATGTGCAGTAACCTCTTGCGACTAATGGGTGAGCAGTAATGATGTGCAGTAACCTCTAGTGGCCAATCAGTGAGCAGTAATAAAGTGCAGTTACCTCTAGAAACCAACCAGTGACAGTAATGATGTGCAGCAATCTCTAGCAACCAATCAATGAGCAATTATAATGTGCAGTAACCTCTAGCAATTAATCAGCAAGCAGAAATCATGTGCTGTAACCTCTAGCAACTAATCAGTGAACCGTAATGTGTGCTGTAACCTCAACCAACCAGTCAGTGAGCTGTAATGATATGCTGTAACCTCTGGCAACCAATTTACTGAATAAACTGATTTTATAACAGTTTTGATAACAGATAACAGTAAAAAAACAAACAAAAAAAAAAACCTTACACAGTTTTAGGTTAAATTGCTTCTCGTCCAACTTCATTGAGTGGCTGTGTGTCTTCTTGAGTGGTCTGAGATTGAATAGATTCCTCCCAGTTCTTACTACAGTGAGTTGGGGGTGCACCAAGAGACCCAGTTCACAGGAGGGATGGTGCTGATCACTCCCAGTACTGTTTTCTTTAGCCAGACTGTTGGTAAACTGCAATGAGCCCACTGGAATGTCAATTAAATTAAACTAAATATTAAAAATCTATAAAGTGTTTTTAAAAGTACAGTGTATCTGTGGCTGCATAGTGCATTTCATTTCAAAAGAACCTTTTAATAAAAGGAGTGTTCATGATGACAGGTAGAGAAGAGAGACAGCAGCGCCACTCTAAGTGTACACGGTTAAAATCAGGCAGATTTAATGATAAAATTGCACTCACATAGGTAGGTAACAGGTAGGCATGTCAAGTAATGGAGGTCCAGTGGGAGCATCAGGTCCTTTGGCCAAGCTCTGGGTGTTTTCCCGCCACTCCGGAGGTGTCCAGGGCTCGGGGAGTAGCAGAGGGGCGCATGGAGGCCTACAGGGATGATGTCACCGCATGGACTGGGTTTCCAAAATGGCGCGCGTTCATCAGGCTGATCAAGATGACAGCATGGTATTTCACTTTCTTCTTTACTATTCAGTCCCTACCAAAACCCTCCTTTTTAGCACATATGTGAAAAGGTGTGTTAAAATAAACCATGTTCTTTAAGACATCAGTCATCTTTCATCATGACCACTAATCGCTGTGGTAAATGCTGTGTCTGGCATTTTTAGCCCACGGAAGGCTGTCCTACTATAATAGGGCCAGTTGGGTGTGTTTGCCTCCCAAGTGAAAGTTCATAGTCTTCTCTTGCCTCAGTCTGGCTGTATGGAGTTTGGAATAAGCACAGAGGTGACTGGAGTGACATTTCCCATTTAGCAGATAGCAGTGACAGAAATATTCATGTAATATTTATGCATGTATTACTGATAGACCAGTCAAACAAATTCAGGTGAAGGGCATCAAAATATATATATATATATATATATATATATATATATGTAAATATATATATATATATATAACAAATACTATATTATATGTAATTAATACTATAAATAAGGTAAGCATTAACTAATAATTTATTTGCAGAAAATCCAAAATACTATAGATTTGTTGTGTTGGACATAATACACATTGTACATTTTACTTCCCAGAATGATCTTGTACCTCAATCTACACCATTTTAGCTGAATACCTTCCAGCTGACCTGTTATTTCCTCAGCAGGCCATTGCCTACATTAGCAGGTTAAGAAGGTGCAAGGGCAGCAATGTAGACAACATACCACCTCTGATATCTCATTTTAGGATAAAAAGGACAGAACTTTACAAAGGGATGCAAACTATCAGATGCACCTAGGGCAGTATGTTGTTTAAATAAAACCCAGCCTACTATTTTCTGAATTTACAGTTATATCAGAAAGATAATAAATGTGAATGTTTTATATATATATATATATATATATATATATATATATATATATATGAATTAACATTTATATATTATAATGTTATTTATATTATTTATATGTGTGTGCGTACACTGCAAAATATAGAGTACGATTCACTAGAAATGTGGAGGAATGAAATGGTACAAAAATCATAGATGCAATGTTGTGTTACAGTGCTGACATCTTGTGGACAAACAGTATACAGCAAGAGCAGTGTTCAGCAATTCAAACTTTGAGGAATCCAATACCAACACAGGGGCTACCATTGCTCACTAACTTTTTACAATTTTTGTTGCTAGGCTAGGTCTTAAATTAGAATTATGCTCAAAGCTTTTTTAGCTATATTTCTCTTTGTTGGTGGCAGGAGTGCACTTACTTAAGCACTCCTGTGAACAAGAATCAGGCGACATCAGGGGAAAACTTTTTAACGCACAGTAAGTAGGCAAAGGTCACATCCATGCCACAGCCCCGGTTATACAGACCACAAAGATCTGACATGCTTAAAATTATTGGCTAAAGCATGCATGTGCTTTTTTTCCTGTATATTGGCTTTTCAAAACAAATACAGTAATACTGAGGTTGGATGAAAAGTGTTGTACAGTGTAACACTTTTGGCACAAAATAGTACATTTTGTACCGAGGATGTACTCAGCAGACCAAAAAAAGGGACAAATTAATCTGCTCAAGGGACAGAGGGATTTGGTCTCAAAAGAGAGACAGTCCCTTCAAACTAGGGAGAGTTGGGAGCTATGTGTTTCAGAAAGCATTGTAGCTTAGATCAGCATGACAGCCAGGTAACTAGCATTTCAGAGGCAGGAATTGCACACTTCATATGTCACTGATCAGGTGTTTCCTTTAAAGAAAACCTTTCATGAGGGAAATGTTACTAAAAATGCTGGAAAATGTCATAAACAACCTAATATCAGAGTGTATATACAGTGGGGCAAAACAGTATTTAGTCAGCCACCAATTGTGCAAGTTCTCCTACTTAAAAAGATGAGAGAGGCCTGTAATTGGCATCAAAGGTAGACCTCAACTATGAGAGACAAAATGAGAAAACAAATCCAGACAATCACATTGGCTGATTTGGAAAGAATGTATTTGCAAATTATGGTGGAAATAAGTATTTGGTCAATATCAAAAGTTCATCTCAATACTTTGTTATATATCCTTTGTTGGCAATGACAGAGGTCAAACATTTCCTGTAAGTCTTCACAAGGTTGGCACACACTGTTGCTGGTATGTTGGCCCATTCCTCCATGCAGATCTTCTCTAGGGGCTGTCGCTGGGCAACACGGACTTTAAGCTCCCTCCAAAGGTTTTCTATGGGGTTGAGATCTGGAGACTGGCTAGGCCACTCCAGGACATTGAAATGCTTCTTACGAAGCCACTCCTTCGTTGCCCGGGCGGTATGTTTGGGATCATTGTCATGTTGAAAGACCCAGCCACGTTTCATCCTCAATGCTCTTGCTGATGGAAGGAGGTTTGCACTCAAAATCTCACGATACATGGCCCCATTCATTCTGTCCTGTAAATGGATCAGTCATCCTGGTCCCTTTGTGGAGAAACAGCCCCAAAGCATGATGTTGCCACACCCATGCTTCACAGTAGGTATGGTGTTCTTTGGATGCAACTCAGCATTCTCTCTCCTCCAAACACGACGAGTTGTGTTTCTACCAAACAGTTCTATTGTGGTTTCATCTGACCATATGACATTCTCCCAATCCTCTTCTGGATCATCCAAATGCTCTCTAGCAAACTTCAGACAGGCCCGGACATGTACTGGCTTAAGCAGGGGGACACGTCTGACACTGCAGGATCTGAGTCCCTGGCGGCGTAGTGTGTTACTGATGGTAGCCTTTGTTACGTTGGTCCCAGCTCTCTGCAGGTCATTCACTAGGTCCCCCCATGTGGTCCTGGGATTTTTGCTCACCGTTCTTGTGATCATTTTGACCCCACGGGGTGAGATCTTGCGTGGAGCCCCAGATCGAGGGAGATTATCAATGGTCTTGTATGTCTTCCATTTTCTAATTATTGCTCCCACAGTTGATTTGTTCACACCAAGCTGCTTGCCTATTGCAGATTCAGTCTTCCCAGCCTGGTGCAGGTCTACAATTTTGTTTCTGGTGTCCTTCGACAGCTCTTTGGTCTTCACCATAGTGGAGTTTAGAGTGTGACTGTTTGAGGTTGTGGACAGGTGTCTTTTATACTGATAACAAGTTCAAACAGGTGCCATTGATACAGGTAATGAGTGCAGGACAGAGGAGCCTCTTAAAGAAGAAGGTACAGGTCTGTGAGAGCCAGAAATCTTGCTTGTTTTTAGGTGACCAAATACTTATTTTCCACCATAATTTGCAAGTAAATTCTTTCCAAATCAACCAATGTGATTGTCTGGATTTTTTTTCTCATTTCTCTCTCATAGTTGAGGTCTACCTATGATGCCAATTACAGGCCTCTCTCATCTTTTTAAGTGGGAGAACTTGCACAATTGGTGGCTGACTAAATATTTTTTTGCCCCACTGTATATATATATATTTATTTCTTTTTTGCAATATCTGTCATACCCCATACCAAAGTCCTGATCACCGCCATACCCCATACCAGCATCCTGATCAATTTTCAAATATATATATATTTATACACACACACATACAGTGCTCAGCATAAATGAGTTCACCCCTTTTGAAAAGTACGATTTTTTAAAGAGTTTTATAGAACATTTTTTTAGCTCATTACATGAAAGTGAGGTTAATAATATAACTTATGACAAAATCTTCAGTTTTACTGAAATTAGTTGATGCAAAAATGAATACACCCCACAACAAAAACTACTACATCTAGTATTTTGTATGACCTCCATGATTTGTAAGGACACCATCAATTCTTCTAGCCATGGAAGGAACAAGTTAGCGACATATTTGCAAGTGTACAATCCAAATGTACATATTCCTGCATTAAAAATGGCTGTGTATAAGTGTACAAGTGGGTGCTGCAGTGACCGTTGGCTGGAACCGAACAGTGTCAGCAAGGGAGAATGTCACAAGGAAACTGAGGATCACCAATATGGGTCCAAAAGGTTTAATGAACGATCACATAGTTACAGCGAGTCAACATTTCGGAGTCTCGTAGGACTCCTTCATCAGGCATGTGACGATATTGCATATTGCAATATCTATCTTTTTTCATTCTTCAAGAATGACCTCTTTTAGAGCCTGGATGCTGGATGGAAAGTGATACTCAACTAGTCTCTTAAAAATTCTCCATAGGTGATCGATTGGGTTCAGATCAGGAGACATACTTGGTCACTGAATCACTTTTAACCTGTTCTTCTTCAGAAAATGCAACAGTGGCCTTAGATGTGTGTTTTGCATCATTGTAATGTAAAAGTGACCAAGGGCACGGAGTCATGTGGCATCTTCTCTTTCAATATACAGCAGTACATCTGTGAATTCAAGATACCATCAATGAAATGCAGTTCCCCGACATCAGCAGCACTCATGCAGCCCCATAGGAGGACACTACCACCACCATGTTTCACTTTACGCACCATGCCTTTTTTTTTATACTCCTCACCTTTGCAATACCATACAGTTTTGAAGACATCAGTTCCAAAAACATTTATTTTAGTCTCATCACTCCAGATTACAGAGTCTCAGTAGTCTTCTTCTTTTTCAGCATGGGCCCTGGCAAATTCTAGGTGGGCTTTTTTGTGCATAGACTTTACGAGAGGCTTCCTTTGTGGATGACACCCATGCATGCCATTGCTCTGTAGTGTAAGCCGCATTGTGTCACGGGAAACAATCACCCCAGTTTGGCTTTCTACTTCTTTAACTAACTGTAGTGAACTTGCATGGCGATTTTCTTCAACCAGTCTCATCAGACGACGCTCCTGTTGAATTGTTAATTTACGGGGACAGCCTGGACATCTCTGTGAGATGGTTGCAGTTCCATCTTTGTTAAATGTTTGTATCACTTTTGCTACAGTATTCTGACTGATGAGTAAAGCTTTGCTGAACTTCTTGTAGCCTTCACTTTTCTTGCGTAAAGAAATTATTTTCTTTCTCAGGCCTTGTGACATTTCTCTTCCATGTGGTGCCCTTGCTGACAGCATGAAGTGGGAAGGGGTTTTCTTTGTTAACCAGTTCAAGTCCGGACACTTTTACCCCCTTCCTGTCCAGGCCAATTTTCAGCTTTCACACTTTGAATGACAATTGCGTGGTCATGCAACACTGTACCCATATGAATTTTTTAGAATTTTTTTGAGACAGATAAAGCTTTATTTTGGCGGTATTTATTCACCACGGGGATTTTTTTTTTTTTGCTATATAAATGAAAAAGTCCAAAAAATTTTCTTATACAATTTTGCAAATAAATAATCTTTCTTTATAAATCTTAGCCAACATGTATTCAGTTATCTTTTTAGTAAAAAAAAAATAACCCAAATTAGTTTATAACCCAAAATTATAATTTTTAAAACATTTTTTTACATTGTTATTTTATTTTTTTATATTATTATTTATGTTTTTTTTTTACATACTGTCACCCTAGCAGTACAGTGTCACCATGGTGACACTGTACTACTTGTGGGGGGTTATGAAGATTTTTTTTTTTTACACTGATTGCTTTTACACCCATAAAGGAAGTAAAAGCAATCATTTCTCCTTCTCTCTGGCTTCATTCTTGCAGCCATTGAGAAATACTGTGTGAGCTGTGATTGGTCACAGCTTGTCACATGGTACAAGACTGTTGTGAATAGCCTTGTACCATATGACCTCTGTGATCATTCACAGATTTCACATGTAGTAAGCAATGATGTCAGAAGTGGCATCTTGCTTACTACTCTTCATGTGATCACTGATTGGCCAATCAGTGATCACATGATCGGGACCTCGCACAGAGTTCTCGTACAACGATCAGTGTTCCACTGTGTCCTCCGGACACAGCGGGCACTGGATTGCGGTACTGCGCGCTCCCAGGGAGCGTGCACAAACAAGGGGTGGGGAGGCCGTTTATAAACGGCCACCCGCCCCTGCACTGCTACCGTCCGGCCGTTTATATACAACGGACGGATAGGAAGTGGTTAAGTAACACTCTTTTATAATCAACCGTCTGCTGGACACCTGTTTAATGAATAATTAGAATCACCTGTAGTTGAATTCATGTTAATTCGGATTTTGTTGTCTAAAATTTAGCTTTGCTCCTAAGACTTTCATTGAATGAATTTTTAGGAAAAATACTTTTTTGTGTGTGCAAATTAACAAATCTTGCTTGAAATCAATGGCCCATATTTGTGGGAGTATTTTGTAGCATAGTGTCCCAAAGAAAGTGTGGATTCTGAAAGGAAAGTAAATTTTTTTTCTGACAAATCTTTTGTGGTGTTCTCATTTATGCTGAGCACTGTATATACAGTATATACACTAGTTTGTAGACTATTGTAGACAATTTTCACACATAATAACTAATATACACTGTTTTGGGTTATTTTTACTAAAAATGAAGATTAAGGGTTTTTTTTAAACATTTTCAGTATTTTTCATTTATATAGCAAAAAATAAACCCAGTGGTGAATAAATAGCACCAAAAGAAAGCTCCATATGTGTACTTTCATTTGGGTACAATGTTGCATGCCTAAGTAACTGCCATTTAAAATGTGACAGTACTGCACTGACCTTATTTTTTTTTATATTTAAAAAATCACTGCTCCTGACCAAATTTAATTAAAAAAAGTTTTCTTTGCATTGGTACATTTTCCCCAGGGCACTGCTTGGTAAGGAGGGGGGAGGATTGAAAATCACATTTCAGACATTTCCTGCTCTGTTGTCATTGTCAGGGGTCAGGCTTGGAGACCAGTAGCTATAGCAGTAAACCGGCCAGCTGGAAAAGTACACAGGCAGGTCACCCTGCTGAATAGCACAGGCTTACCTGAAGTGCAAGGTCTAGCACTAAGCACTAACCAGTATTCACCAGAGCTGCTGATGGTGGAGATGGGCTGTGCTGCATGGCAGTATCAAGTTGCTGTCCTCAGGATTACCCCACCAGGAGATGAGCAAACAGAAATAGCAGGTGAGGATCAAGCGGGTACTCAGTCAGTATACAAGCCAAAGGTCGTTAACAAGTGGTTGCAGGTTCGGAGTGTAGTAAAGGGTCAAAGGAAAGAACGGTAATGAGTAATTTCAGGTTGGAAGCATAGTCAAGGAACAAAACAAGGTCGGTAATGAGTAGTAGTGAAGATATGGACAGCAGCAGAAAAGACAAGAGCAAGATATTGGCTGGCATGTCAATGATGTCAATCATAAATACTCCCACAATACAATACATACAAAAAATAATTATTAAAATGTCAATCAAGTTGAAAAAAGTCCCTAATCACCATAATCTTGTGAAACAAAAAGATGAAGTGATCTTCTTTCAAAACTAAATGTGGGTGCTCCACCACATAATCCGCTGATTATTTTTTCTATGTGTTATGTTGTGGGAGTATTTATGATTCACATATGTCAACATATGATTTTGATTTTGCAGTTTTTTTGTTTATTTATAGGATTGGTGCTTTCTTATTGATAATCTAGGAATATGGTGCTGCAAGCTGTCTTTTCAGACCTGGGTCTAGTCCCTAAGGGTTTGAAGTTGCAGGAATCTCTCCTTTTGAGAGCTGTAAAGAGTGGGTTTAGTTTTAGGGTACAGAATTCATGACATCTGGGGAGATAATTCCTAGATCGAATGGTATCCATCAATTGAAGAGGAAGCATTGGATTGCATCCATGGTCAATGGAGAGGATAAAGGATTTGTCCCAGTTCACTTGAAGCCCCAACATGGTAGCAAAATGGGATAGAAGGCAGAGGGCCTTTCTTAGTGATGGTTCCCACTTGGGCCCCCTCTGTGAAGGTAAATGATCTCAAGGTGGTGGCCAGAGGCTCTATGGCCAGAGAAAACAGAGCCAGGGAAAGCAGGCACCCTTGTCTCATGCCTCTCCATATACAAAAGTGACTAGAAAGGCACCTTCTGATCTTGATTTGAGCCTTTGGAGGTTTATAATGGATTTCAATCCACTTCTGTAAAAAACAGGGCCCTTCTTCCACTTTCATGTAGGTAGGTTCTTTCACACATCTTAAAAACTAACCTCAGATCTTCTGTGGATGTAGGCCGCCTCAAATCCTTCTGTCTCTTAATGTAATCCCATACAGACTCAATGATGTTGAGATCAGAGCTCTGAGGGACAAACCATCACTTCCAGGACTTCTTGTTCTTCTTTACGCTGAAGATAGTTCTTATTGCCATTGGTTGCATGTTTGGGGCTGTTGTCCTGCTGCAGGATAACTTTGGGGCCTCAAGTGCCTCCCTGATTGTATGGCTTGATGGATAAGTATCTGCTTGTATTTCTCAGCAGTGAGGACACCATTGTTCCTGACCACACCTCCAACTCCATTTGCAGAAATGCAGCCCCAAAGTTGCAAAAAAACTCTACCAATTTCTGCAATTCTTCCATGAAGACCACTTCTGGCTAGATTTCTTCAGACAGTACCTGAGTCCCACTGCTTTCTGCCGGTTCTGTGCTTATGGCACTGCTGGACAACTTCTGATGGCCAAGGGAAATAAGCATGATGTGTCTTTCATCTGCTGCATTACGTTTCCTAGGCAGATCACTGTGTCCACGGTCCTAAACATTGCCCATTTCTTTGCGCTTCTTCAAAATAGCTTGAACAGCACATTTTGAAACCTCAGTCTGTTTCGAAATCTTTGCCTGGGAGAGACCTTACTGATGCAGTATAACTACCCTGTGTCTTGCTGCTTTGCTTAGTCTTGCCATGGTGTATGACCTGAGATATAAAACTGTCTTCCACAACCTCATGTTATTAGCAGAGTTTGGCTATTTCCCACCCTGTTTTAAGTCAGCTACATAGCTGTTTCTGTTTCAGTTAATGACTGTGTTTCAACCGACATATGGAATTGATGACCAATAGCACCTGGTATCATTGATTAATCATACACCTGACTCAAATCCTACAAAATCCCTGACTTTTGTGCAAGTGTGCAAAGTGTGCAAGTGTAAGAATTGATGCTGGTTCAAACCCAAAGTGTAGTCACACCAAATACTGAATTGCTGATTGATTATGGTTTTTCTTCTGTTAGTTCACTTTGCATTTTCTACATCGATAAAAATATTCTCTCTCTCTCTATATATATATATATGTATGTATATATATATATATATATATTTATATATATATTTATTTATTTATTTTGAAAGCATGCTTACTTTACAGCATTTCTTTACACCTTACCTAAAACGTTTGCGCACTACTGTATAAGAGAGTTTTCTAGGCAGAGGATGCCCCATTAAACTGCATCGTTGCTTTGTAAGCATTCTTGAAGTATGGGTGTACCAGAGAGGGTAAATTAGTATCCCCTAGTCAAGCCCACTGATTGCACCTGGAAAGCAGATTACATCACTGTTCCTTCCTAAGAAGTCCTTATAAAGTCCGATGGTTTGTGTTTTGTGTTCAGCAGTGCTCCAGAAAACAGGGGCGAGATTGATATTTTAATCAATATGTATGATTGTGTATGTGCTTTTAGCAGCCCTGATGAAGGGAGAGTGCTGAGCTCCAAACACACTGGCTACATGGTGTTTTTTTTCCTATTGACATTTGGGAAATAAATAAAATACCACTTTTAACTTTATGAACTTTTGTTTGGCACCCTCTATGTTTAAATTGAATATGTCTACTGGAAAACTGCACTGGAGGTACATGGGGAGAGAAATAACAGTGGTTCTGAAGTATCTAACATACAGTTGTGTCCAAAATTATTCAACCCCCACTGAAATTGAGTGTTTTGGCCAGTTTGACATTGCTTTTGATCATTCAGTCATCTTGCTTACATTTACATTAAAGAGGCACTTGTAGGTCAGACAAATATAACATAACAGTTATAATGAAATAACCACAAATGTCTTTTCTGTGCTCACAGCATTATCAGTTTTATTCAACCCCCAAGTGACATTCAATCTTAGTACTTAGTACAGCATCCTTTTACAGTTATAACAGCTTTTAAACGTGAAGCATAGCTTGACACAAGTGTCTTGCAGCGATCTACGGGTATCTTCGCCCATTCTTCATGGGCAAAGGCCTCCAGTTCAGTCACATTCTTAGGCTTGCGCACTGCAACTGCTTTCTTTAAGTCCCACCAGAGGTTCTCAATCGGATTTAAGTCTGGTGACTGCGATGGCCACTCCAAAATGTTCCAGCCTTTCCTCTGCAACCATGCTCTAGTGGACTTGGAGGTATGCTTGGGATCATTGTCCTGTTGAAAGGTCCAACGTCTCCCAAGCCTCAGGTGTGTGACGGACTGCATCACGTTTCCATCCAATATCTCCTGGTACTGAAGAGAATTCATGGTACCTTGCACACGCTGAAGCTTCCCTGTACCTGCAGAAGCAAAACAGCCCCAAAGCATGATTGACCCTCCACCATGCTTCACAGTAGGCAAGGTGTTCTTTTCATCATAGGCCTTGTTCTTCCTCCTCCAAACATAGCGTTGATCCATGGGCCCAAACAGTTCTAATTTTGTTTCATCAGTCCACAGAACACTATCCCACAACTTTTGTGGTTTGTCCACATGGCTTTTGGCATACTGCAGTCGACTCTTCTTATTCTTTGGAGACAGCAAGGGGGTACGCCTGGGAGTTCTGGCACGGAGGCCTTCATTACGCAGTGTGCGTCTTATTGTCTGGGCTGAAACTTCTGTACCCACATCTGACAAATCTTTTCTCAGTTCCTCAGCAGTCACACGGGGACTTCTCTCCACTCTACGCTTCAGGTAGCGCACAGCAGTCGAAGTCAGCATCTTCTTTCTGCCACGACCAGGTAGCGTTTCAACAGTGCCCTTTGCCTTGAATTTGCGAATGATGCTTCCTAAGGTGTCTCTTGGTATGTTTAACATCTTTGCAATCTTCTTATAGCCATTGCCCTTCCTGTGAAGAGAAATCACCTCTTCTCTTGTCTTCCTGGACCATTCTCTTGCCTTCACCATGTTTGTAACCACACCAGTAAATGTCTAGAAGGAGCTGAGTATCACAGTCATTTTAAAGCTGCCTAATTGGTGCTTATTATGCTTGATTGCTGCTCGGTGACATCCACAGGTGTTTTCAATACCTGATGGAAAGCACCTGTATGAACCTCTGTTCTTCAGAGTGGTAGTCTTTAAGGGGTTGAATAATTGTGGCAATGAAGAAACCACATAAGAACCATTTACTACTGTATTACATAAACAATTGATGTCATTTTAGTTGCATTTGGGTAGTTACAACGTCCTTGTAGGATTTGATTCTGAATACAATTCCAAATGTACACTATAGTCCCTAAACCCCTTTACAGCATTGGGGGTTGAATAATTTTGGACACAACTGTATGAACGTTTCTGAACAGCAGTGCACTTCACAGAGCAAACACATGGGGCTTATTCATAAAGGACAGTGGTTTACACTCCGCAAAGACCACAGAACATCTTTGTCATTGCTTTACATCACACTGGCAGTTTACATATTCAAAACAATCAGAATCTGGTGTCAAGAACACTTGCAAACAGGAGGAGAGAAGGTCACATGTCCTGCTTCAAAAGGTATGTGACAGATTTCTTCTCCCTTCTCCTACCACACTTTTTCCCATTAATTAGAATGAATGGGGCTTTCCTTGCTTCAGGGCTTGTAACAAAATGCCCGTTGCTGAGTTCTTCTGCACATCACTCACATACATGGTGTGAACAGGGCACATAGAATACAGTTGTCTTCAATGCGCCCTTTTCACATCATTCATGTGCGAAGGAGTGCTGAAAACCACACCTTAATGGACACTGTGCAAACAAACCCTCAGAGTCCTGAAGCATGCAAAAAGTGGCAGTTTCTGGGTCCTCTTGCTCAGGAATTCCCTCAGGCAGCCACGTGAAGAGGAAAATTCATCTGGGGTGATATACTGGGAGGGCTGGAGAGCTCTCTGAGAAGAGAATCTTTGTCTGTGGACCTGTACATAGTTGCTAAGGGCATCCCATACACCCCTAAACCCTATTCAAGTTCAATACCCCTTAATAAAACAATGTCTGAAGAAATTACATGTTACCTGGCTGTGCAGGACTACAGGGGGACCCAAATCTCAGCAACTCCTTTAGAGGGTAGTGCTATAATAGAAAAGCATCAATATGTCCATGTTTAGGCAATACCAATGCTTTATAAAACAACTTAATATTATATCCCTTTTGTTCTGTTAGGGTTCAGTGCTAATAATAAGCAGCCCAAAAGTCGAAGAACATTATTGTATGTTTTTATATAAGAAATAAAAAGCTTTGATGTGTTTAGACATCACTATCGTTCAGCATCACTGTTCTGCTGTGCATATAGCATTTTGTATGCTGTGCATATATTTACGAAGGTTTTACCTCTGCGAAAGATCATCAAAATAAATCTTCCTAAATTGATACATTTTATCTCCTAACTGTGCTCCTGTCTTTCTCTAAAAGGGTAATGGCTCATACAGTATGTTGATGTGAAATGATGATATTTGTTGGAAACTGGACAGAAGTAACAAGATAAACTGGAAAAGTAGACTAAGATGATGACATGCTAGAGAGACTAAAAAATGGCATGAGATATGGATCTGGCTAGAAATATCTGTAAATAAAACATTTATATATTGGCTACAATGTGCAAATAAATCTCCTGGTTCTAGGAAATAACTGACTTCAAGCTGTTCGAATATATATTCACAGTCACAGATAGTTTAAAATTATTGTTGAAGCCTTAGAGTGAATCCTTCATCAGTTCTAGAATATAAAGCTATAATACTTGAAAATAATGAAAGGTGCAGGCTTGCTATAAAGTATATGTAGTCAGCATTTAACAAGGTACTGTCTAGGATATGTATAACACTGCACAAGGTGTAAGCAAGTGTTCCTTTCTATGAAAAATTGGTTGCTAGCCATTCCCTCCATGACTAAAGCACTCCTACAGTCCTCCAACAAAGTGTTCCCGGAATTCCTCCCACAAGTCAAAAGTTTTCCTAGACTCTTGAGAAGTCAGACCTCTGCTGCAAACAGTACCTCTAACTGTAATGCACCTAGTGTGCAATACCAAACAGTGGGTGTGGCCAAATTGTCAAAACAGCGGGAGGGACTTGATGGGGTACAGTTAACTCCTTGCCTCCTGCCCACAGTAGATTTACTGCGGACGAGTGGCACAGGCAGGCACATAAATGTACCTCACTACTTGTCTTCCGGGTTCAGGCAAGCATGCGCGCATCCCCTGCCAACCCGTGCTGTGATTGGGCACAGCATGCGTTTGGCAGTAGATATCAGCCAATGAATTTGGCTCAAATCACCTGATTGGCTGTGTCCAATTAAGACAGAGTTTTGTGTTTACAAAAAACACAGAACTATGTTCATGAGAACAGCAATCTAGCTGTTTCTTCTCCCTGCAAATCATTACACATTGTTAGGCACCCAGTTAACTCCTTGATTGCTCCTAGATGTTAACCCCTTCAGTGCCAATGTCATTAGCATACTAGTACACTTGTACAATATTATCACTGAGCACTGTAGTAATGGCACTAGCGACATCAGTGTCAGCTAGTGACCCTCCCAGAGAGTGTCTGTTAGTATCAGATTGCCCTATCACAGTCCCACTATAAGTTGCTGATTGCCGCTATTACAGTATAGCATTTATAGCTGCATATATTACACTATATATATATATATATATATATATATATATATATACCCCATAGTTTTTAGACGCTGTAACTTTTGCATAAACCTATTAATATACACTAATTTGGATTTTTTTTTACCAAAGATATGTGTAACGTACCCCAGACACCCACGACTGGGTATCTCCATCAAGAAGCTGCTTCTCAGGCTCTAGAACACGAGACCAGTGAATCTGACTATTGTTACCCCAAGATCCAGATGACACAAGATTTGAAGTAAACCAGAGGTAGACTACTTTATTTGAACACAGATACAAGATATATACACTCAGGGGACAATCCCCCCCCCCCACATAATGACACAGGGTGGGGCAATCTACATTTAGTAACAAGAGACACAGGTATTAAAACTTCACACCAGCAGAGAGTTCCATCAGGAGGGAGGGCTACTGGAGACACCCCCCCCCCACTAAGCTAATACACATAAACACATACATCCCATAATAGTTTGCTCCCAAGCCCGACAAACAATGGGATGCAACCACATAACATTAAACAATCATCAACCCCCACCCCACCTATCTCCTAAACATGTCTACACAGTCTGAGACAAAACTTACACAATATTAGGACAGATCACCCTGTACCCCTAACAGGCACAGGGTGATTCACATAAGAGGGCTATGGGGAGCTGAGACAGGGGTCTCCCACCTCTCCAAAGTGAGCTAGGTTCCATGGGCCCCCCCACCTAAAATGACTCCCATCACAACATGTAGCATAATATATTTTTGCCTAAATGTATGAAGAAATTTTTTTTTTTCTTATTAGATATGTTTTATAACGGAGAGTATATCAATATAATTTTTACAAACATTTTGGCCTTTTTTCCTTTATATTATAAAAAGTAAAACACCCAGTAGTGATAAAATACCACTAAAAGAAAGCTCTATTTGTGTGAAAAAATTATATAAATTTAATTTGGGTAAAGCGTTACATGACTGTGCAATTGCCAGTTAAAAAAGCACAGTGCTGAATAGCAAAAAACGCCGTAGTCATGAAGGGGGTAAAACCTTCTGGAGGTCAAGTGGTCAAAAAAGTGGTCATAAGACCAGAGCCTACTCTGCTTTGGGTCAAGAGTGCAGGGGTCAGGAGTATGTAACCCAAGAGTGTGTGAGACCCTCTATAATGGATTAACCCAGGTGGGTTTCCGGAGCTTAATTTTCTCTCTGTGTGCTCAGAACAAGTTGTAACCTTTGGACCACTCATTGCGCCCCAGCCAGGGCTGTGTCTCCCCCAATGCTGTGCTCTGTGTTGGCTTCACTACAGCTCAGAGCTGCCATTCAGTGCTGACCCATCTCTTTACAGCATCTGCATCAAGAGCAGAAGCAAGCAGGATGTAAGGTTTAAATCTGTTCTCCTGGAAACATTAGTCTGATGCTGGGCATTCCTAGTTCAGGGTGCATTGTTCAGAGGAATTGTTACAGTGCTGGACACCACACTTTTATGTGAGTGAAAAGGCTCAGCACCACTGGCTGAGGAGGCAATGGAAGGCGGTGAAGGTGCAGCTGTGAGTCATGAGTGATGAGTTCCTTCCTCCTGACATCACATGACTGGGGAGATTTACTAAAGCTGGTGCACACAGAATCTGGTGCAGCTGTGCATACTAACCAATCAGCTTGTTCAATCACGCTTTGACAATAAAACCTAGAAGCTCCTTGTTTGAAGACTCTGACATGAGGAAGCAAGTCCTCCTTCTACAAAGAGGGCCATATCCACATAGAGGCATAGTGAGAATAAGACATAACAAGTCAATACTGAAGAAAAGGCCAGCTGTACGGAGACCAAAGGTAATACTGGTGACTTGTCCTTTGCCCAAGCCAGCCGATTTTTGGGAACATCTTCCAGTTTCAGCTTTAATATTTTCTTGAAAGTGACTAATATTGAACTGGAATTTACTACCTTAAAACAAAGTAATGTCGTCTTATGTTTTAACACTGAACATACAGTATAAAAATATTGACTTGTCAAAGAAGAAACACAAAATCCCTAGGAATGGATGATTTAGTTGTTTGTTTTCCTCTTCATGACCTATATTGACATGACAGAGCTGAAATTTTATATGTCTCAACTTTAATCCATATTCCATAGTAGAGATAAACTCTGTGTTTGGTCCATTAAGGGCAATTGGTGCAGACAAATGTGACAGCTTACACCTGCAATGGTTGCTAAGGAAGCATTGACTGGTTGAACCCTGTGCATTCTTACCAACCACTTAGGAATCCAGGAAGGTAGCCATGTAAGCAAATAGGTGAGCAATGGGGGTGAGGGGGTTACATCATAGTCTAAATATAGCCACATGGCTGTCTGCACCTACTGCATTTTTTTCCAACCACTGACATCACTCTGCCTATTCACTGACATGGCCAGGAATCCCCAACCCCGTAAGCAAATGGGTGGGGAATGGAGTGTTTCATAAAATTTGCAAATATGGCAATGATGTCACTATTATCCCCACCCCTTCCTTTATATAGCTCAGGAAGCTGTCATTCGGATTTGTGTTTGAGGGTCGTCCAGCAAGCAGGTGACAGGCATTCTGATTGATGATGAATTTACAAGTGACTTTTTTGTGAATTTTTTTTTTTTAATAAAGGACTTGTCAAACGCTTGTGTGTCTTTATTTCTAGATGAAATGTTTTCTTTCATGAATGAGTAAGGGTACTGTGTAACCCCTACTCATTCACATGGGGGAAGGGGGCATATCTGGGGGCCCCATTATTATTAAAGACAGCTTCAGATAAGCCCCCCAATCACAGATCCCCAGAGCCACCGGGCAAGCATTGTGGGTATGAACCCCTTGTCTTCATCAACATGGGGACAAGATGCCCCCCCCTTCATGCTGAGGGCACGTTTCAATAGGGGAGTGGGGTACACCTGTCCCCTCCCTTTCCATCTTAATGTCCAACTATGAATTTCCTGGAGGATATCACACTTTTTTTGTGTGTGTGAGGCATATCCTTAAAATACATTCCAGTCCAAAACAAACAGAATTTGTTTTTTTAATATTTCTATCAGCATTAATTATATATACTGTAATTAGTCAATTAACCAAATGCTGCATTTATTAGAAAACAGTGAAAAATACACATATGGAACCCTTTGTGAAAGGTGATATAATAAAGTCAATGTCCTGTGCAAAATGACATGAAGCAGAAAAAGTGCACAACCAATATGTCACCAAAATTGTCCATGAACTGTATATTTTCAGACAAGTACACCCAAGGGACTGTTTCCATATTAACCACTTCAGCCTCAGCAACGTACCCGTATGTTGTCAGGTTGAAGGGATTATACTGGGATGATGCCTGCAGCTACAGGCATCATCCTGGTATCTTTTTTTTTCTGCTGGCAATGGGCTTTAATTAGCCACTGGATCACTTTTATAGATGGTGGAGTATTTTGTCACTTTTGGTTTTGGTGTGAAAGCAGCCAATCAAACCAATCTTGGTTTGCGCTGATGCTTTTAAGAGGAGAGATCTGGGTCTAATAGACCCCAGATGACTTTGTAAAGAGTTTCTGTCACTGCCCATGCTATCACAAGATATGTTGTTCATCCTTTGTGATAGCAATAATGTTGAAAAAAAACAAATTGAAGACAGTATAAGAAAAAATAAATAAATAGTTTTTTAAAAACATTTAAAGCGCCTCCATCCCCCCAAGCAAAGGCAAATGCACACGTCAGTCCAGCACACATGTAAACAGCAATTGCACCACACATGGGAGGTATCACCGCAATTGCCAGCATGAGAGCAAGAATTCTATCACCAGACCTCCCGTGTAAATCTAAAGTGGTAACATGTAAAGGCTTTTAATGCGTCGCCTATGGATAATTTAATATAACATAGTTTGTCGCCGATCCACGGGCGTGCTCAATTTTAAAGTGTGACATGTTTGGTATCTATTTATATGATATGTATAACATCATCTTTTATATTTTACAAAACAATTGGGTATTATATTGTGTTTGCATGCTCTAAAATTCATTAAAGTGTATTTTTCAAAAACCTTTGAAAATTGCAACACTCACCATTTTATTCTCTAGGGCCTTTGCCTAAAATAAAATATTTATTATTTATAATGTTTGGGGGTTCTAATTAATTTCCTAACAAAAAAATGTAGATTTTTACATATATGTAAGAAACGTCAGAATTGGCTGGGGACTGAAGTGATTAATATGACCACAGTGTTAAACTGGTCAACATTGCTCAAGAGGTTAAAACCATAACGTACTGATCTCACCACTGGGCAAAAGCCACAAATGGTTTCCCAGACATCCACTCAATAATAGCAAAGAAAAGAGAGTCAAGACAACTCCATAGAGTAATAATGTGCTCACTCACATGTAATAGTAGAATCAAAGCAGTACCGCAATACATGTATTCCCATTCGACAGACAGTTGCGTCCTGGGCATCTCCCGGCTGACGTGCATGATGACGTTACGTCCTTACATGCACGTGCATAATCTTGCGCACGTGCGTGGGTGTAAAACCTTGGCAGCACATTGTTTGTGCCTAAGGTCTTACACCTGCAAGAGGTTATGCAAGCACTGGCATAAACCCTTGTATAGCAGCATACAGCCATTCAATGCACTAGAAAACTGTACACTGCACCTGTAGTTCTGTAATCCAGCTATTTGTGCTCCATGCTTTTTGTATGCTCTCTTGCAGCCATGTGCATTAGGAGGATGTAGCATTACCTTCCTCTCAGTTTGACACCAGACGCACTATATTGCAATGTACAGACAGCTAATAAAACACATTAGAGCCCCTAAGAGAAATGTACATGGAATCTAAAAAATGGTACTGTATGTAGCAAGCTCCTAGATAGGCTGCTAGTAGGGTTAGGCAAATTTGGTTCTTGTGGCTCCGTTGAAATAAGCAGAGTAGCATGTGATTGCTTTGATCTGCTCTGGGCTCTGCAGGCTACAAGTTTGATTGCTTAAAAAAATACAAAAAAGTGTCAACCACCCCAACCTATAACTAGCCTGTGCAATAAGGTGCACATGGAAGGACAACGCACATCACAAACAAAGATTTCCCAGCACACTTACCCATCTAGCCTGCAAAACAACCAAATTGACTCTGTCTAACAATATACATTAAAAACAGAGTTTTGCTTGCACACATTTGCAAATATATGTGTCAGCCGCAGTGCCTCCATCAAGGCTCCTCTGTGTACTGCGGTCCTAATGCTATAATTTTCTGAGTCTGACACGTTGGAGCACATATAGCAGTGGATAGATTAAGGGCCCACATCAAGATTCCTCTGTGTACTACGGTCCTAACTCTATAATTTTTAGAGTCTCCCAAGTTTCCACACATTTGCAAATATATGTGTAAGCTGCCATGCCTAAGTCAAGGCTCCTCTGTATACTGCAGTCTGAACTCTATAATGTTCAGAGTCTCCCAAGTTGGGGATAGATTAGGAGCAGGTGTGTCTGGAGGGTGCCCACCCCTCCTTAAAGGCACAGGGATGCACAGGACATCCAGAGAAAGTACAATGGTAGCTGAAGGCATTCATTGCATTCCCCCATTCAATTCAACCAACTGTACAAAACAGTAGCAACCATCCCAACTTATAACTTGCCTTTGCACATGGAAGGGTGCACATTACAAACAAACAAATATTTCCCAGCACACTAACTAGCTAGCCTGCAAAACAACGGAATTGACCCTGTCTAACATTTCACTGTAAAAAAAGAGGGTTTTGTTTGCACACATTTGCAAACATATGCGTAAGCCACAGCATCAAGGTTTGATTGCTTCCCCCTGTCTTCTAGAGACATTCAGAATATTGTGGGTGGGATAGTCAAATGAGCAGTCTGAGTATTTTTGCTGCTCCAGCCAATCCCTGGGGGAAGGTGCCTGAAGCCTGGAAGAGTAGTGTTCTTCCCCAGAAGGAGAAGTTCCTAGCCAGAAGGGCTACTGCTTATTCAGGCAGTCCAGCTCAAGATTCTGCTGGTCTCATGAGGGCCCAGCTTTGCATAGCTGGGGGGTCAATTTTGCTGCAAAAGAAGGGTTTCACCAATGATCCAATCTGGAGGTTTCACTGAGGAGACTGTCTGCCTGAGTCTAGAGGGAGATATCCAAATCCTGGGGACACGGTGAATACAGACCTGAGAGAGGGATACTAGTGACTGCTGCTGTTAACCCTTAGTATTAATGTTTGCCCAGCCTGGAACATTGCTAATGGTGTCCCAATGCTGTCCACTTCATGTCCTATTGCTCAAAGGACTGCTCTGAAAAGTAGCTTCAAATGGAACAATGTCCTCACATTCCTATTCAGTGTTCTAAAGTACCCCAAAGATTCTTTGAGCTCATCCAAGTCCCCCTGCCATAAACTTAAAAAAGGCAACCCCAAGACTGCTTATTGAGCCAAATGAGTGAATGTTGCTGTTTGCGTGGCAGTTGCTAAACAGAGGGAAAAGAACCTGGGAAACAAATCAGCAGCAGCTCCTGTGGGGGTAGTTCTTCAGGTCTATAATAAATTGTAATTTTATTCTGCAAAATAATATGTTGGTTTTTGGATTGCAAAACCTTGCCATATGGAAATACAGATGTACTAATGATAGTTCAAGTTAATGGTGTGTCCAGTGGGCATAATAAATATTACCACACACGCACCTCTTGATTGGTGGTGTTGGCCCCTTCCAGGGTACAAGAAAAGCCTGCTATTTGGCAGCTGGGCCTATCATTTTATTATTAAAATGACTAAGGATACACAAGTGTTAATGAGGGTTCGGTAAGCCAGGCTAATTGTAAAAACAAAATGAATTCCACATCCAAATATGTGCTGTCAGTTGCAATGTCTTCGCTGTTGCTGTGCAAGCCTTGAAAATGGTACTGTTCAGTAATAGTCATTTAAAGAGTGCGGTGTATTTTCAATGTTGCCTGTGATGCTGACTTTTTCCTTGCTGTTCAGTGTTTTTAAAAACATTGGTACATTATTATTGGTCCCCATTAGCAGTGCCCACCTCCCCATGCTTTATGTACAGTAGTTTGCCTATTAGCCATAAAAATAGCCAGAATTTACTTGCAGGATTTTGGCCTTCTAGATATTAATGGGATTAGCCACTATGTTTCAGTTCACCAAATTTGTGATGAGCTTGGGTTCAGTCTGAATCTAGATTCAGCCAAACCTAGAAGGTGGCTGTCACTCCTGGGCCAAGCAACTGCAGCCAGGACATTCTTACCCTGCAGCTGCACATACACAGAGGGGCAGGGGCTTGTGACCTCATTAAAAGAATATGTTCACCTTTGGAACATGTTACATGTTCCACTTGTTTTTAGAGTGTAACATGTTCCAGCATCTGCACCTTCTCCCCTCATTCCCCCACCTCCATGTGACAGTGGGCAGGGGATCTTCTTTACACACCTGCTGTCGCAGTTTCATTCATTCCACAGTTTCCTGTGACTACATAGACTACAGGTACCATCGGACATTGCAGCTGACATCTTGTAGCTCTGAATAAACTATGATGGCGTTCAACCTTTAGAACCGCTTTAAAGCGGAGTTCCACTCACCCTGTCAAAAAATAAAAGTCAGCAACTACAAAAACTGTAGATGCTGACTTTTAAAAAACAGCCACTTACCTGTCCCTTGGTCCCGTGGTGTGTCCCCCGCAGCCCGTTTCACCGGCCGTCCTGTATTCCAGGGGGCCGGCATCTTCATTGTGAGCGCCCGTCCATGATAGCTTTCAGCTTCACACCCAGGTACCCACTGAGCATGCGCAAGTAGTGCTGCACTTCATGAATGGTCCTGTAGTCTTCTGGGACCTGTCACGTGTCCCAAAAGACTACAGGAAGGGAGGGAGGGAAGACATCTTCTATTTCTGATCGCCTAGGCGATCGGACCAGAAGTGGGTACCTGTCAAATTTGGGTACCCGCTCCGCCCCCCCAGAGGTGCCAATACTTAATGGGGAGTGGGGGAGCAGTCCTTAAAGCAGAACTTCCCCTTTTGGGTGGAGCTCCGCTTTAACCTAATAAGAGCACATGGCTATAATAGATCAATTACAACATGGGCTCCAACTGAACTTGAAGTTGAACCCAAGTACATCCCTCCTAGCTATTTATGTGCCTATAGTATTTTCAATCCATTTTTTAAACCCCTGTCACCCCTTTGTTATTTGAAGTCTGTGTGCCATTGGGAAGGTTTCTCCTTATTTTTGGTCCTGAAAGTGCAACTGTAAATGTGAGGAAAACTCTGAGAGAAATTCTGCTCTTAGACAGTTCTCACCCAGATTTCCCCATTGGAAGATTTATGCTTACCCTCTGCTCTGTTGACAATCCTAAAATTTTGTATTTCCCATCACTTTTGCTCTGTTGACAATAGTCACCAGGACATATAGCGAGGGTGAATCTACCAATTGAGGCTACAGACAGCATTGAAAGTTAGCCCCTACTCTGTAAAATCTAGAAAAAAAAGATTTGGCTATACTGTACATACACTTTATTTGATAGGGTAGGTGGGTGATATTATACATTTATGGAGGTTGATTTACATCAATACATTGTGTTAAAATTCACTTTAAGTATCCAATCATGTAAAAAGCAAATTCTAGAATTCATTGGAGGGCTTTTGATTCCTGTGGTTCCTTCACAATAAACGTAATGGTTGTACTTATTCATTGGGCCCCAAGTTCTACTTCATAGAAATTATGGTTACCATACATTTCATTGTAGATGGTCATAAAGCATGAAAGAGCTGTATGCAATTTGTAATAAATGGCCCTCTAATTTTAGTGTGTGCTCTATGCACTAGTGATTCTGGAGGTGCTTTGTGTCATTAAAACATGGTTTCAAAAATGCAGGAAAAAAAAAGTGTCATGCATGGGTGTTGTCCACGAAGGAAATCTCTCCTAAAGCCCATGCAAAAAAATCCCGCCTAGAATTTGCCAGGGCCCATGCTGAAAAAGAAGAAGACTACTGGGACTCTGTATTCTGGAGTGATGAGACCAAGATAAATGTTTTTGGATCTGATGGCTTCAAAAATGTATGGCGTTACAAGGGTGAGGAATACAAGGAAAATGCATGGTGCCTACAGTGAAACATGGTAGTAGCAGTGTCCTTCTGTGGGGCTGCATGAGTTCTGCTGGTGTCGGGGAGCTACATTTCATTGATGGTATCATGAATTCACAGATGTACTGCTCTATATTGAAATAAAAGTTTATACCATCACTCCGTGTCCTTGGTCGTTGTGCACTTTCCCAACATGACAATGATCCAAAACACACATCTACAGCCACTGTTGTATTTCTGGAGAAGAACAGGTTAAAAGTGATTCAGTTGCCAAGTATGTCTTCTGATCTGAACCCAATTGATCACCTATGGGGGGAATTCTGAAGAGACAAGTTGATCATCATTTTCCATCCAGCATCCAGGCTCTAATAGAGGTGATTCTTGAAGAATGGAAAAAAGATAGATGTTGCAATATGTTGCCAACTTGTTCATTCCATGCCTAGAAGACTTGGTGCTGTCCTTACATATCATGGAGGTCATACAAAATACTGGATGTTGTAGTTTTTGTCGTGGGATGTATCCATTTTTGCATAAACTAATTTAAGTAAAACTGAAGATTTTGTAATCTAAGTTATATTATTAACCTGACTTTCATGTAATGAGCTAAACATATGTTGTATAAAACTCAGTTTTGTCAAAAGTTTGGAAATTGTTCTTGTGTTCATTGAGATATTGATTGTTGCACCCTATTTATGAGGCGTTTCGCACAAATCAGTGCTTTGTCACAGTCAAACCAATTGACTGTGACAAAGCACTGATTTGTGCAAAATGCGTCATCATGGTAACTGGGATTGTTCGGTCAGTCCTACTCCATCTGAGTGTCCTATGGTAGCTGTTGCTGGCTTCCCTGCGCTTCACTGAGGGCACGTCTGGCACGTCTGGCACGCCGTGACGTCACTTCTGGTGCATGATCCTCAGTGACACCGTGGAGGTTCCCCTGGCTTTCTCGGGAGATACAACATTGGGCGTTCTTTTGTGGATACAGAGATCACCATCCACTGCCCTTCTCCAACCTTTTCATTCATTGAGCTTATCATCAGGACCGTTCACAGCCATGTCATCGTTGCAGTAAGCCACTCTCATTACTTTCCACCAGTATGTGACAGTTTTTACATAGTGCCATATTACTACACTGGATTTCCTGGAGTATGTTTTTAGTATTTTTGGTTTTATGTCAACTATTAAATACTTTGTTTTTGGACATATTGGTTGTTGGTTGGATATGTCATCGCTTTGTCATTCCCATTTTTCATATTTTAATCGGGGTACGAATACTGTGAATAGTGTGTGGAAGTAAAGCCTTAGGTTTGTGATGTGTAGGAGGGTGACGGTGTCCTGAGCTGGATAGTGGAGCCATTAGATGTACAAGTGCTTATCAGATCTGTGTGTGAGATCTTTTCTCTCAGTAAGCTGTTGGAGAGCTGCATAGTGGGACTGGATCACTTTGTTGTTTGATGTATTGCACTGAGAGCAATTTATCACCATTGTTGGAGTCAGAATTTTCCATATTATCTGGATCTTTTGATTTGCACATTTGGAGTTACATACTGTATATCTGCACATAGGTTCTTTGGACTATACTCTTGATTTTAGACACTATTGATTTTAGTGTTTTTATTTATTCATCAATTTAATTGGCACATGAACTTTTTAAATTTTTATGTTATTTATTAATAATAATTTGCACTCACTACTTATTGATTTGCATCATTTAAAGGGATAAGCGCACCTTTTTTTTAACTTGTGTGTTTGGCCTTGTGTTCATATTTGGTTGGTGTAGCTTCCCAGAAGGCCTGAGCGCAGGTTTTAGTCTAGTTTTTATAAATAAAAGCTGATCATTTTAAGCACCCCTGTCAGTGCTGAATGGTTTAACTCATTCCTGTAAACTGATACATCTGGAAGAGAGCTTGTTCTTTTGAAACACAACAGACTTACTGGCTGGATCCCCAGATGAAAACAGATGAAAGAAAGTCTAAAAAAAGAAAACCAATGCAGTTATCAAATATAAGAATTGGTAAGCTGCAATATAATAAATGTTTGCTTTTGGGTTTAATACTACTTTAAGAATACATACTTCAATATAATCTTTTTAAAAGTTTAATATCACTTTAATATTCTTTTTTTATTCTAGGGCATGTGTAGCCACAATTACAATGTCATTCCAAAAGTGACGTTGAAACATATTGTGCATTAAACATCTTGCAGGTTTACATTGTTCCTGGTACTAGGGATGATGCCATAGCACTTTGCAGGAGAGGTGATTAATTAGAGGAAGGGATGAGTGTTGGAGCATGTGCTGCTCACCACATCTGTCTGGTGGCAGCAGGGAACTCCAACTGGGTGTCAATTCTTACTCTCTATTAGTAATAGTTTCTGACATCTATACCAGCTGTTTAGAGACTAGCAGCCTCAGACACTCAGAGAGTGTGCCCACAACAGCACACAGCATTACTCCACATGCACACATGGGTCCATTCCCATTCCTAGTACCATGATTAACTCTTCAAAACACATATTTGTCTGTTTGTGGAGTTTTACTTGCTGCACATCACTGCATTTTGCACTAATTTTTTAAAAACACACAAAAGTATTGCTTAAGCCCCCATTCGCACTTGAGTATTTTTCTGCTCATTTCCTCACTCCTGACTCTTTTATTCTTTCCAATGGTGCCTATCCACACGTGTATGATTAGTGGCCCTACACTGTGCATCCTAAGCTAAAAAAAAAATATATTTTTTCAGGCTTTTTGATCCCATAGACTTCTTTGAGAACACCTGTAAACACACATTTTCATGTTTTTACTCCTGAAGAATTCCTTTTCTTCTATAGAACTTTCCTCTCCCTTGCCCAGCCCAGGAATTAAACATTTGAGGTTGGTACACTTGCAAAAGCACCATAAAAAGCCTGTAATACACCTGAAAATGCCTTAATATGTCTGAAAAACACCTGAAAAAAATGTTTAAAAATCCCCAGAAATACACTCTGTTCAGGTGTGAATGTGGGTTTAAAGTGGAAGAGAAGCCTAAGTTCAGCCAGTCTTAAAAAAAAAGTCCCCAGACCCTTCCCCACCTATCCTGCCTAACCTTTATAAAAAAAGATATGTGTACTTTTCAATCATCTCTGCAGTGTGATGTCACCTATAGACTCCCATGGTCCAGCTGTTGTCTGTGGTCCCTCTATCCAGCAACAGTTGCTCACTGGCACATATGATAGAGTAGGGCAGGGTAGGGTTATACCTTGTGTCATTTTAATTTTTGCTATCTGTGTTCACTTTGGGAGATCTCCCTTCACTTCTATGCATGAAGGTAAAAAACTTTCAGCATGCTGCTCCCCCCCCCCCCCCCCCCCCCACAGTCCCTCTAAAAATCACCTGAGCCCTCTCGCGATCTAGAAATGCACATGGGAGCCTCGGCTGTCCCATGTCTTTCCCTTTTCATTGGCTGAGACACAGCAGTGGGAGCCGTTGGCTGCCATTACTGTCAATCACAACCAGTGAGGAAAAAGCAGGGGGCGTAGCTGAGTCATGGCTCTCTGTGTCTTATGGATGCATAGAGCAGGGCTCGGGAGTGAGCACCCACCAGTGCCACTATAGCAAGTGGCTTGCTATTGGGGGCACTGGTTAAGAGGGAAAAGCAAGGAGGGGTACCTATGAAGAGGAGGATAAGGGCTGCTCTGTGCAAAACCACTGGACAGAGCAGGTAAGTATGACATGTTTGTTATTTAAAATCACTTTAATTTTTACAAAATGTGTACTATGCTATTAAGGTAGAATTTAACTCAAAGTGAAGATTTGGTGTGTTATAGGGAAAATTTGAATCAAGGTTCCTTGTGCCTAATCAATACTCTAAAAAATTTACCCTTTACCTGGAATTCCTCCTGAAAAATAACAGTGCTCTTTCTGGTATGTAAGAGTGTCTAGGCACTCCTGTGCCTATAATCTCAATCTCAAACTGTATATCCACAGTGTGAGATCTAAAGCACTGCTGCTTTTGACTACTAATCTGGACATACACTAGTAGATTTTCAAACCAATCTTCATACAAATATTCATGTTCTCATCAGTACATTTGGTGACTTGACATATGTCGTTTGAAAGAACTTTAAAATGTTATTTGCTTTTAACATTTGATTTTGGAAATATTTTTTTTAATACAATTTCCAAAAAAGAAAACCAGATGCACTGTTAGAAATTAATTCCTTCAAGAAGAATTGTCCATCCTACTCCTTTTGAATTTTCTCAGCACTGCATTGATTTAACCCCACTAACGGTTTTAAAATTGAACAAGCATTCCTGAAATGAAAGCTTTAAAATTTTTTTAGCGCCTTAATCTCTGTTAATTTGAAGTAAGATGTGTTGATGTCACTACTGAGCTGTGCAATGTTCTCTTTACCGGAGGTAGTGAGAAAGTAAAACCCTGCCTCTATCAAGGTAGCCGCCTTCACACAGAGACAATGTGCAGAACAAGGTATGGTAAGCCAGTAATCAGGAAAGATCAGAGACCACAGGCAACAACGGTGACTAGCACTTGGCCCTCTACCTGCCTTTTTTGGGTACAAGTTCCAGAGTTCAGTTTCTCTTTAACAAATAACTAATATTTCTGCATGCATATTATAATTCATCACAGGCATGCTACACTTAGCGCATATAAATTTGACAACTTATATTGCCCTCGGTTATAACTGTACATGCTTGGCTTGGTTCTAATACACCTAATGGCCATAGATGGGACTGTAACATAAATTTAAATTTGTTTGTTTTTGGACAATATTGTGGTTTACATGACATCTGCTAAATTGTAATACTGCTCTAAATATGTTTGTAATGTGAGATAGCCACAAGCTTTGTAGCAGTTTAAAATACATGTTAAAGATATATAAAGTATATAATCACCTAATGCGACATCTAATAGATATACTATGGGTTTTCAAAATGTTTCTGCACTTTTATACATATATACTGTATGTGGTAACCACTTGACCTCCGAAAGATTTACCCCTCCTTCATGTCCAACAATATTTTTTACTTTCTGCTATAAAACATATCCAATATTTCCGGCTCGGCTCCTACATAAGAATATGATCCATTTAACCGCACTTGTCTGTCCTTCCATTGCTTCTTCTCCTTCCCCCAAATTCATATTTGGGGGAGGGAGGGGGAGAGGGGAAAGGGGAGGAGGGAGAAGTAAAGAAATAATTTATTATTATTGTTTTGGGGTTTTTTTCCCCCCTCCGCACCCTCCCCTCCAATTACACCACTTCACATTCCTTTCTCTACCCGTTCTATTTTCTCAGGCTTATCTTTATTCTTCCTTTAGTAAATACTCACATCATCCACCTTTCCTCAACAGAATATAGCAGTTACTTCCTTACAGACGCAAATACTTCTAGGTAACACACATTTTCTAATCTGGATACACAACACAGAACATGCAACTTCTTCAAAGCTACCCTTACCCGACACTTCGTACCCCCTCATCATAAAAGCTCATTATTACATGGGTCAGTTCCCTTTACTATCTACATTACCTCATCTAGTAAACTCTTGATATCTGCAGATATGTAATATACACCTGTTTTACTGCATTGTTACGCTATGATTGGATTGTAATCTACATGTCTGACCCGTCTGCGATACGGAACGCCGTTTATTGTGTCTATTCTCGGACTGCGATCCGTAGTTGTATTTGCTTTGCTATGCCTTATTCTTTAATAAAATATTTTTGGAGAAAAAAAAACATATCCAATAAAAATTTTTTTAAAAAAATCAAAATTTCTCCATAAATTTAGGCCAATAGGTATTCTGCTACATACTTTTGGTAAAAAAAAATCCCAATAAGGATTGGTTTGCGCAAATTTATAGTGTCTACAAATGATGGTATATATACTGGATTTAAATTTTTTTATACTAATGGCAGCAATCAGCAACTTATAACGGGACTGCAATATTGCAGCAAACATTCTGACACTGACAATAACTGACACTTTTTAGGAACCAGTGACACTAATACATGGATCAGTGTTAAAAATATAACTGTCACTGTATTAATGACACTGGCAGGGAAGGGGTTAAACATCTAGGGCTATCAAAGGGTTAATGGTGTGCCTAGCCAGTGTTTTTTAGTACTGTGTGTGTTGTTTTTACTAAGCAATCTGCTAGATTTTATTCCCTGAATAAAATCTAGCAGATCGCTGCTGACAGAACACAGCTCTGCCTTGTCTACACAGTGTTCTGTCAGTGTACTTGGCGATCAGCAAGTGCCAGTGCTCATTCATTGGCTCATCCATTGGCTGGTACCTGTTGGTCGGCTTCTGTTGTGTCCAATCAAGCACACCCCCCTGTGGCGGAAATGCAAAATCACGTTTATATGCATGATTTTGCACAGGATGTCCACCTTGTAGCAGCAAATCTGCCATACGGACAGAAAGTGGATAAAAAAAGTACAGAAAGTTTTTGAAGAACTCTCGTACTATATATGAAAACGTAATCTGATATGTGATGAATATATCATTTTAAATATGGCTACTCAGACTTATTCAGTATGAAATACTGGCTTTTTCATACCTCATGATTTTTAGACTATACATATTTATATGTAAAAAAAATGCAACTCAGAAAACTGAAGTTATTTATTACTAAAAAAATAATAGATTTTGTGTTTACACTAAGAATGTCAAAGTGGTTGGAAACCCTTACATATACCCAGTGAAGTGGTTAACCTCAGGGGATACATGTAGAAGAAATAAATCCTCCTACAAACGTTGTACCTGTCTATTTACAGATGTCTGTCCCCTACATCCATTCATAGTGCAGAATTTACACAGCATCTCTCAACTCTGAAAAGCAGGGGGGCAGAGAGCTGAAGCTATATCAGTGATGAGAACTCAGAGAGCAGATTAGAGCACACAGGAACAGAGCTGAGGCTGTCAATCAGCTGGAGATCCCTCCCCTGTCACCTTTTTTCTCTTGGTGTCAGGAAAACTTGTCAGAAGTGACTCATGCAGATAGCAGAGGAAGGAGACAGCAGACAGAAATAGAACTTAGTGCTCTGGATTGATAAAAGTATACAATATGGAGGGATATACTTTGTTGTTTCATGTATGAGGTTTACAACCACTTTAAATCAAAATCTCAGTGTGTCCAGTATTTCAAATAAGTATACTTTTGGGTCACTACTCAGAAAAGTAGAAACTTACATGTAATACCGATGAGCTCTGAGAAGAGAAACAGTCTGTCTATACTCATAAATGATCATTCTCCACATGTGTTAGTATCATGCGGTCAGAGCCCAGCAGGTGAAGGTTTGACTCGTGAAGCTGTAATGTAAAGTGACATACAAACACATGTTACAGAAATACAATCATTTCACTGGCCATGGAATATTTTTTTAACTAAGTTTTATAAGGCTATCGACAAGGATAACATTGAGGCTAATTTACTAAAGAATTTGAGAATGTTTACAAAAAAAAGAGATTCACTCCAATTATCCAATCGTGTGCAGATGAAATAAATAAAAAAATAATGTAAATTAGCCATTGTCTCAAGCCTTGTTTGCTTAAAAATGAACTGCACTGCATCTGAACACCAGCAACCAAATATGGAATTTACCGTATTTGCCGGCGTATAAGACGACTGGGCGTATAAGACGACCCCCCTACTTTTCCTGCTAAAATGTAGTGTTTGGGCTATACTCGCCGTATAAGACTACCCCTCTTCCAATGCACACCAGTGGGAGGAATAGTGCCCCATCATTGATGTCAGTGGGAGGAATAGTGCCCCATCATTGATGTCAGTGGGAGGAATAGTGCCCCATCATTGGTGTCAGTGGGAGGAATAGTGCCCCATCATTGGTATCAGTGGCAGGAATGGTGCCCCATCATTGGTATCAGTGGCAGGAATAGTGCCCCATCATTGGTATCAGTGGCAGGAATAGTGCCCCATCATTGGTATCAGTGGCAGGAATAGTGCCCCATCATTGGTGTCAGTGGGAGGAATGGTGTCCCATCATTGGTGTCAGTGAGGGGTGGAATAGTGCCCCATCATTGGTGTCAGTGGGGGGTGGAATAGTGCCCCATCGTTGGTGTCAGTGGGGGGGGGGGGAATAGTGCCCCATCGTTGGTGTCAGTGGGGGGGAGGAATAGTGCCCCATCGTTGGTGTCAGTGGGAGGAATAGTGCCCCATCGTTGGTATCAGTGGGAGGAATAGTGCCCCATCATTGGTATCAGTGACACCAATGATGGGGCACTATTCCTCCCACTGAGACTTGCTGACCCTGTTCTCGTATGGTGCTGCTGCAGCCAGCATATGTGGTTGCAGCAGCACCTCTACACAGAACACTTACCTGCTGCTCCGGCACTCAATTTTCGCGGGGCCGCTCGGCTCCGCCCCCTCGCCGGTGATTGGCCGCCTGTGTGCCTTTCCTGAGCTACAGTTCTGGCGGCCAATCACCGGTGAGGAGGCGGAGCCGAGCAGCCGCACGAACATCCAGTGGCCGAACTGAAGGAGACGCCGCGCTTCCTGGACCGGATCGTCGTGGGACTGGATCCAGGTATTATTATTATTATTATTATTATACAGTATTTATAAAGCGCCAATAGTTCGCTCAGCGCTGTACATTACAAAGGGAGACAGAACATGTGACAGAACAATACCAATACAATGCAAAACATGAGGGGATCGAGGGCCCTGCTCTTTCGAGCTTACAATCTAGGAGGGAGGGGGTGGTGGCACAGGAGGAGATAGCTGTGGGGGATGGAGTGGTTGGAAGAGTGGAGGAGGTCGGCAAGTTAGCAGGGGGTGGGGTAGGCTTCCCTGAAGAGATGGGTTTTCAGGGTGCGCCTAAAGGAGAGGAGAGTAGGTGATAATCTGATGGGTTGGGGCAGGGAGTTCCAGAGGATGGGTGACACCCTGGAGAAGTCCTGGAGGCGGGCATGGGAGGAGGAGACCAGGGAACTAGAGAGAAGGAGGTCTTGTGAGGAGCGGAGTGTGCGTGTTGGGCGGTACTTGGATATTAGGTCAGAGATGTAGTACGGGGCAGTATGGTGGACAGCTTTGTACGTCAGCGTTAGGATTTTGAATTTGATCCGTTGCGCAATCGGAAGCCAGTGGAGGGATTGGCAGAGGGGGGTGGCGGAGACAGAGCGGTTGGAAAGGTGAATGAGTCTGGCAGCCGTGTTCAGGATGGACTGAAGAGGGGATAGCCAGCGGCGAGGCAGGCCAGTGAGGAGGGAGTTGCAGTAGTCGAGTCGTGATATGATGAGGGAGTGGACATCAGCCCCTGCCCACCCCTGTACTTAATGCCGCAGCCCCCCTAACATGTGTACCGGCGTATAAGACGACCCCCGACTTTTGAGAAGATTTTCAAGGGTCAAAAAGTCGTCTTATACGCCGGCAAATACGGTAACTTGTTTTTAATATTGAACGCAAACTCACCCATCCATCCACATCTGCATGATTTGATTTGCTTTGCAAAAAACCCTATCATTTTTAGCCATGGCCATCTTAAGTAAGGTAGATGATTCATGTAACTTTTACTTCCTAAAGACTTCCAGTATGTATGACATCCGTAGGCCTGGATACTAGAAAGTAACTGAAGAAATTTAAAAAAAAAGGTTTAAAAACAGTAAATATGATATACTTTCCTATCTATTTACTAATGCTAGCAACACAAGGATTACAAATAGTCCATGTGGATTGAAGAGTGAAGTTCTGCTTAAATATTTCCTGCCTAGCTAAAAATCCTATTGATTTGTTTAGAGAATAACAATTATAACTGTATTGAGTCTTAGAATATTCAGTCCTTCATTATTACAATTGTTATCTAAGTTTACTTAGGGAATATCTACAGTATACTTGCATCTCATTTGCTTTATGCACCAATCAAATCTTGCACTAGTGAGGTGAATGGATCACTTCCCAGTAAATATGCTTTCTTCCAGCAACTGAATGTGCAAAACAATATCAAACAGCATCCAGAGTCCCATAGGTAAAAAAAGAATTCATACTTTATGCCTGCCTCTCTTCTGTACTGCCATATTTACGTTTCCCACATGTGTGTAGATGTCAGGGTCCTGTCCACGGCAGAAGTTCTGGAAGATCTGGCATTTCTGCCAGTACTCTGCATGGCCGCAGAAGGACACATCAGCCTCAGTTTGGTGCCAGATGGCCTTTATAAGAAGGCTCATCACTTCCTCAAGTTGCTGGATGATCTCTAGCTCCCCGTGCCCTGTTCCTGTTTCCTGTGACTTTGACCCGTGATTTCCTGTTACCGACTCGGCTTGCTCCTGGACCTGTCTACTTTGCCTTACACCTGATCTGACCTCGGCCTGGCTTACGGATACTCTCTCTCTCTTTCTCCCCTGTGTATGACCTCGGCTATCCCATCTGACTACGTCTGCTCTGATTCCCATCTGGTACCTGACTTTGGCTTGAACCAACTTCCCAGTAAACATCTAAATCCCGGAAGGTCTTGCATACCACGCACAGGCACCTCCTATCTGCAGACCTATCTCCGTGCACCAGCTGTGCTTCTGAGTGGACCACCAACCAGCACTCCTACAGGTGACCTCTGCAACTTTGGACCTGACTCCCGATGTCCCACTTTCAGGGGAGTCCGGAACTTAGCCGCAAGGGAATCCCTCTCTACACTGGCCTCCATCACCAGGTACGTGATAGTAGATGTCTCTGCTCAATCCATGGGACACATTTGTGCACATTGGGGGATTCCCAAGCATTAATGACCCCAACACTGGTTTGGATTTCTTACCTTGCAGAGTGGGGGTTGAGCGATATGTCTATATCTGTATGAATGTCCTGCAAGTGTACAGACATGATGTTGGGTCTCTATCAACTCCAATACAAAGTGCAGCATTGTGTGTGCATATGCGCAGAATTTCACGACAGCCGGCGCCCTTTAGTAACATGCTGCATTCTAGAATGTGTGACGTTGACATCACTTGAGGCAGCTAGGGGTGTACATCATCCTTGCCTAGATGAGGAAGGAGAAAGTGCTGGATTATAGTAATCTTTGGAGAAATAATGGGACAATCAATAATCATGCAAGAAAAAGGGGGGCAACCAGATGGGAAAAATATATTTTAATGGGTGAAGGTCTGGCCGATTCTGACCATTCCGGAGAGTGTAGAGGAGAGAAGCTCCTTCTTACCACTCACAGTGGCTGTTGTGCAGGTGAATGATCAGTGGGCCACAAGCACTGGAAGCCACACTTTGGGCAAACAGGTCCTGCTGTTTGTCCACTGTAAAAGGGCACACCTTCCATGTTTTATAGTTGAGTGTGCACACACAAACATAACAGCAGTACTGAGCTGTGTAGTATTTTGAGACGGAGAAGGCTAGTTACTTGTAAGCCAGAATTCCGCTTTAAGGAAATTCCTCCCACCCGCTGTCACAGTTTAATTCCAAAGACATGCTGGTAGGTTCATTGGTTCCTGTCTATATTGGCCCTAGTATATATGAATGTAAGTTAGGGACCTGAGATTGTACGCTCCTTGAGGATTATGGACTGATGTAAATATATATATTCATGTAAAACGCTGTGTAAATTGATGGCGCTATAAAAGTACCTGTAATAATTAGAGATGAGCGAATAATTCAAAAATTCGATTCGACTGATTCGGCGAATTCGTGAAAAAATTTCGATTCGAGTCGAATATATTCGCTGCGAAGTTAACTTATAAAAGGGTGTTTCTAGGCTTCAGAGAGCCTTTATATTAGTGCAGAACACTGTACCTTTAATTTAAATGCCCTTGGAGTCTGCTGGGGAAGAGAAATAATACTGACAGTCAGTAAGACAAGCAGATGAGTGCCGTCGATCTTAGAATCACCGCACACTTCACTCATTTGGGCAGTCACGGGGCCAAAACCAGAGTGTGGAGCCACATTGTGGCGGTGGAGGCAGCAGCAATGGGAGGCCATACAGCACCCTATGACAAAAATGGAAACCACCAGCAGTGTGAGGAGACCTGAAAGTGGCACATGGCAGAGTGTGGCGATGGAGACAGCAGCAATGGGAGGCCGTACAGGGACCCATGACACACTCTGGACCTGGCAGCAGCATGAGGAGGCGGTACAGGGGCCCATGACAGATTACGGGCCTGGCAGCAGCATGAGGAGTTGGTACGGGGGCCCATGGCAGATTACGGGCCTGGCAGCAGCAATGGGAGGCCGTACAGGTACCCATGACACACTCTGGACCTGGCAGCAGCATGAGGAGGTGGTACAGGGGCCCATGACAGATTACGGGCCTGGCAGCAGCATGAGGAGTCGGTACGGGGGCCCATGACACACTCTGGACCTGGCAGCAGCATGAGGAGGCGGTACAGGGGCGCATGACAGATTACGAGCCTGGCAGCAGCAACTTGGACAGGAGGACGTTCAGCTTCTGCACCGTCGGGTGCGTGCTCGCAAACTGTTGTCTCTTGGAAACGGATTCCAAGAAAGACTGCTGACGGAATCCGTGAAGAGGAGTAGCAGGAGAAGGAGCATCTGAACGAGCGGAATATGCCAACAAGCGACAACAGGGGCCCATGACAGATTACGGGCCTGGCAGCAGCATGAGGAGTCGGTACGGGGGCCCATGGCAGATTACGGGCCTGGCAGCAGCAATGGGAGGCCCGTAATCTGCCAGCACCCTATGACAAAAAATGGAACACACCAGCAGTGTGTGAGGAGACCTGAAAGTGGCACATGGCAGAGTGTGGCGATGGAGACAGCAGCAATGGGAGGCCGTACAGGGACCCATGAGAGACTGTGGACCTGGCAGCAGCATGAGGAGGCGGTACAGGGGCCCATGGCAGATTAGGGGCCTGGCAGCAGCTATGGGAGGCCCGTAATCTGCCAGCACCCTATGACAAAAAATGGAACACACCAGCAGTGTGAGGAGACCTGAAAGTGGCACATGGCAGAGTGTGGCGATGGAGACAGCAGCAATGGGAGGCCGTACAGGGACCCATGAGAGACTGTGGACCTGGCAGCAGCATGAGGAGGCGGTACTGGGGCCCATGGCAGATTACGGGCCTGGCAGCAGCAATGGGAGGCCTGTAATCTGCCAGCACCCTATGACAAAAAATGGAACACACCAGCAGTGTGTGAGGAGACCTGAAAGTGGCACATGGCAGAGTGTGGCGATGGAGACAGCAGCAATGGGAGGCCGTACAGGGACCCATGAGAGACTGTGGACCTGGCAGCAGCATGAGGAGGCGGTACAGGGGCCCATGGCAGATTAGGGGCCTGGCAGCAGCTATGGGAGGCCCGTAATCTGCCAGCACCCTATGACAAAAAATGGAACACACCAGCAGTGTGAGGAGACCTGAAAGTGGCACATGGCAGAGTGTGGCGATGGAGACAGCAGCAATGGGAGGCCGTACAGGGACCCATGAGAGACTGTGGACCTGGCAGCAGCATGAGGAGGCGGTACAGGGGCCCATGGCAGATTACGGGCCTGGCAGCAGCAATGGGAGGCCCGTAATCTGCCAGCACCCTATGACAAAAAATGGAACACACCAGCAGTGTGAGGAGACCTGAAAGTGGCACATGGCAGAGTGTGGCGATGGAGACAGCAGCAATGGGAGGCGGTTCAGGGACCCATGAGACACTGTGGACCTGGCAGCAGCATGAGGAGGCGGTACAGGGGCACATGGCAGATTAAGGCCTGGCAGCAGCAATGGGAGGCCTGTAATCTGCCAGCACCCTATGACAAAATGGAACCCTGGGCTGGGGAAGGCAGAACCGCCGTATCTTTATCACGGTTTTCCCAGGCCACCAAATGGCGACGCTGCATATGCTGACGCAACGCTGTAGTCCCAACATGGGCCCCCTGGCCACGCTTGACTTTCTGGCCACATAGTCGACATACGGCTACGTTTACTTCCTCGGGCGGCTTGACGAAAAATTGCCACACCGCCGAGTAGGAAACTTTGCCCCCGCTACTCCTCACTGGCTGACTTCTACTTCCTCCGTGCACACCGGCACCACTACTGGCCGTGGTGGTAGGCTGCAGTGGAGCTGGTGCTCTACTCCGTGGCCGTTTGCCTCCACTGACACTGCTGCGACCCTGCTGCCTCCTGGCAGCAGCAATGGGAGGCCGTACAGGGACCCATGACACACTCTGGACCTGGCAGCAGCATGAAGAGGCGGTACAGGGGCCCATGGCAGATTACGGGCCTGGCAGCAGCTATGGGAGGCCCGTAATCTGCCAGCACCCTATGACAAAAAATGTAACACACCAGCAGTGTGAGGAGACCTGAAAGTGGCACATGGCAGAGTGTGGCGATGGAGACAGCAGCAATGGGAGGCCGTACAGGGACCCATGAGGGACTCTGGACCTGGCAGCAGCATGAGGAGGCGGTACAGGGGCCCATGGCAGATTAGGGGCCTGGCAGCAGCTATGGGAGGCCCGTAATCTGCCAGCACCCTATGACAAAAAATGGAACACACCAGCAGTGTGTGAGGAGACCTGAAAGTGGCACATGGCAGAGTGTGGCGATGGAGACAGCAGCAATGGGAGGCCGTACAGGGACCCATGAGAGACTGTGGACCTGGCAGCAGCATGAGGAGGCGGTACAGGGGCCCATGGCAGATTAGGGGCCTGGCAGCAGCAATGGGAGGCCCGTAATCTGCCAGCACCCTATGACAAAAAATGGAACACACCAGCAGTGTGAGGAGACCTGAAAGTGGCACATGGCATGAGACACTGTGGACCTGGCAGCAGCATGAGGAGGCGGTACAGGGGCCCATGGCAGATTAGGGGCCTGGCAGCAGCTATGGGAGGCCCGTAATCTGCCAGCACCCTATGACAAAAAATGGAACACACCAGCAGTGTGTGAGGAGACCTGAAAGTGGCACATGGCAGAGTGTGGCGATGGAGACAGCAGCAATGGGAGGCCGTACAGGGACCCATGAGAGACTCTGGACCTGGCAGCAGCATGAGGAGGCGGTACAGGGGCCCATGGCAGATTACGGGCCTGGCAGCAGCAATGGGAGGCCCGTAATCTGCCAGCACCCTATGACAAAAAATGGAACACACCAGCAGTGTGAGGAGACCTGAAAGTGGCACATGGCATGAGACACTGTGGACCTGGCAGCAGCATGAGGAGGCGGTACAGGGGCCCATGGCAGATTAGGGGCCTGGCAGCAGCAATGGGAGGCCCGTAATCTGCCAGCACCCTATGACAAAAAATGGAACACACCAGCAGTGTGAGGAGACCTGAAAGTGGCACATGGCATGAGACACTGTGGACCTGGCAGCAGCATGAGGAGGCGGTACAGGGGCCCATGGCAGATTAGGGGCCTGGCAGCAGCTATGGGAGGCCCGTAATCTGCCAGCACCCTATGACAAAAAATGGAACACACCAGCAGTGTGTGAGGAGACCTGAAAGTGGCACATGGCAGAGTGTGGCGATGGAGACAGAAGCAATGGGAGGCCGTACAGGGACCCATGAGAGACTCTGGACCTGGCAGCAGCATGAGGAGGCGGTACAGGGGCCCATGGCAGATTAGGGGCCTGGCAGCAGCAATGGGAGGCCCGTAATCTGCCAGCACCCTATGACAAAAAATGGAACACACCAGCAGTGTGAGGAGACCTGAAAGTGGCACATGGCATGAGACACTGTGGACCTGGCAGCAGCATGAGGAGGCGGTACAGGGGCCCATGGCAGATTAGGGGCCTGGCAGCAGCTATGGGAGGCCCGTAATCTGCCAGCACCCTATGACAAAAAATGGAACACACCAGCAGTGTGTGAGGAGACCTGAAAGTGGCACATGGCAGAGTGTGGCGATGGAGACAGCAGCAATGGGAGGCCGTACAGGGACCCATGAGAGACTCTGGACCTGGCAGCAGCATGAGGAGGCGGTACAGGGGCCCATGGCAGATTACGGGCCTGGCAGCAGCAATGGGAGGCCCGTAATCTGCCAGCACCCTATGACAAAAAATGGAACACACCAGCAGTGTGAGGAGACCTGAAAGTGGCACATGGCATGAGACACTGTGGACCTGGCAGCAGCATGAGGAGGCGGTACAGGGGCCCATGGCAGATTAGGGGCCTGGCAGCAGCAATGGGAGGCCCGTAATCTGCCAGCACCCTATGACAAAAAATGGAACACACCAGCAGTGTGAGGAGACCTGAAAGTGGCACATGGCATGAGACACTGTGGACCTGGCAGCAGCATGAGGAGGCGGTACAGGGGCCCATGGCAGATTAGGGGCCTGGCAGCAGCTATGGGAGGCCCGTAATCTGCCAGCACCCTATGACAAAAAATGGAACACACCAGCAGTGTGTGAGGAGACCTGAAAGTGGCACATGGCAGAGTGTGGCGATGGAGACAGAAGCAATGGGAGGCCGTACAGGGACCCATGAGAGACTCTGGACCTGGCAGCAGCATGAGGAGGCGGTACAGGGGCCCATGGCAGATTACGGGCCTGGCAGCAGCAATGGGAGGCCCGTAATCTGCCAGCACCCTATGACAAAAAATGGAACACACCAGCAGTGTGAGGAGACCTGAAAGTGGCACATGTTTGGGGCATGATTCATGGCGGATTTAGTCAGTTGTGTCAGGAACTGGTGGTTTGAAATCCAGACTAATCCACGCCTGATTCATTTTCACAAACGTGAGTCTCTCCACACTTTGGGTGGACAGTCGTGTCCTCCGCGGAGTTACAATACCTCCTGCCGCACTAAACACGCGCTCCGATGCCACGCTACTGGCCGGGCATGACAGCCTTTCAAGGGCAAATTCAGCTAGTTGGGGCCAAAGGTCAAGTTTCGTTGCCCAGTAGTCAAGGGGATTGTCTACCTCGGTTGGCAGGGTGCTGTCCAAGTAGGCCTAAGCCTGTTGTTTGAGGTCCTGCTCCAGGTCCACCTGATGCTGCTGCTGCTGCGGCTGGTTAGTAGTTTCCTCACTGTGCTGGTGAAGAAAGCTACTCATCATCGACTGCAGACTGAGGCAGCCGCTGCTGGTGGAGCTGCCACTGCTCCTACCACCCCGCCCCTCCCCTGCTGCCATGGCAGCGGAACGCGAGCGCACAGGGCCCACAGTGTCTGAGGATGGACGTTGGCGCACAAAGGCAGAGACCAACTGACTACATAGGTGGTTTTTATAGTACGTTATTTTGGCCTCCCTCTCAGCAGGTGTGAAAAAGGCCACCATTTTTGAACGGTAGCGAGGGTCCAACAAGGTGGACAGCCAAAAGTCATCCCTCTGTCTGATGGTTATTATTCGGCTGTCGCTACGCAAGCAACCGAGCATGCTATGGGCCATTTGTGCCAAGGAATGCGAGGGACTCCCTGCCTACATCTCCACAGCATACTGCCACGGTGCGTCTGGGTCCTCTGTCTCCTCCTCCTCCTCCTCTACCAGATGCTCCTGCTCCTCCACTCCTGTCCGCTGAGTGGAAAAACCACCCATTTCACTCAATAATTCCTGAGCACAAATGTCCTCCTCTACCTCCTCCTCTTCTTCCTGTCCTGCCCCCACAGGGGTCATGTGGCGTTGAGATCTGTGCGCCACGTCTACCGCACCCTGACCAGCCATTGTTAACAGCATTTGTTCCAGGACGTGCAACAGAGGAATGACGTTGTTCATCCCATAGTCCTGCCTACTCATGAATAGCGTGGCCTCCTCAAAGGGCCTGAGCAAGCGGCAGGTGTCACGCATGAGCTGCCAATGGCTGACATCGAAGTTACACAGGGGAGTACCTTTATCCGCTTGTAACATCAGGAAATCGGTGATGGCCTTTCGCTGTTCGTAAAGGCGGTCTAACATGTGTAGGGTTGAATTCCACCTTGTTGCAACGTCGCAGATCAGGCAATGCTGTGGAATTCCGTTCTGCCGCTGCAGCTCAAGGAGGGTGTGCTTTGCGGTGTAGGAATGGCTGAAATGCATGCAAAGTTTACGTGACATTTTAAGGATGTCTTGCAGTGGGATGGTGGATTTTAGGAACCGCTTGACAACCAGATTGAACACGTGAGCCATGCATGGCGCATGGCACAACCTTCCTTGACGCAGAGCAGACACCATGTTCTTTCCGTTGTCGGTCAACATGGTTCCGATTTTCAGTTTGCACGGAGACAGCCATCTGTCGATTTCTCTGTTCATTACACTGAGAAGTTCCTCCCCTGTGTGACTACGTTCGCCAAGGCATACCAGGTGCAGCACAGCGTGACACCGTTGCGCCCTGCACATGTGATATGCCGGTCGGGTAATGGGACTTGGCACGGGGGTGGCGGCTGAGGACACGGCGGAAGAAGAGGTGGTAGAGGCGGACATCTTTGCTGGACCAAGGACGTGCAAACGTGGAGGCAAAAGCGGCGTGACCTGTCCAAGTTGCTGGTGCGGCTGTGACGGCACCACGTTCACCCAGTGGGCCGTAAATGACATGTACTGTCCCTGACCGTAGTTACAGCTCCACACGTCGGCGCTGCCGTGCACTTTGGCAGAGACCGACATGCTCAAAGACTGGCCCACCATCTCTTCTACATGTGAATGCAGGGCTGGCACTGCCTTTTTGGCGAAGAAATGATGGCTTGGCACCCTCCACCGCGGCGCGGCACAAGCCATCATTTGGTGCTGAGTCCACCACTTGGAAAGGGAGGGACTGCAGCACCAGCAACTTGGACAGGAGGACGTTCAGCTTTTGCACCGTCGGGTGCGTTCTCGCAAACTGTTGTCTCTTGGAAACGGATTCCAAGAAAGACTGCTGACGGAATCTGTGAAGAGGAGTAGCAGGAGAAGGAGCATCTGAACGAGCGGAAGATGCCAACGAGCGACAACTCCCCTCAGCAGAGGTGTTGGAGCCTTGACTGGCTGATAGAGGGCGATTGACGTCGGGTGACGGAGCAAGTAACAGAGCGGGTGATGGAGCGGGGGCTGGGGCAGGCAGAACCGCCGTATCTTTATCACGGTTTTCCCAGGCCACCAAATGGCGACGCTGCATATGCTGACGCAACGCTGTAGTCCCAACATGGGCCCCCTGGCCACGCTTGACTTTCTGGCCACATAGTCGACATACGGCTACGTTTACTTCCTCGGGCGGCTTGACGAAAAATTGCCACACCGCCGAGTAGGAAACTTTGCCCCCGATACTCCTCACTGGCTGACTGCTGCTTCCTCCGTGCACACCGGCACCACTACTGGCCGTGGTGGTAGTCTGCAGTGGAGCTGGTGCTGTACTCCGTGGCCGTTTGCCTCCACTGACACTGCTGCGACCCTGCTGCCTCCTGGGCAACCCACCGACTGTTTTGATCGCTGCCAAGCTGCCACCCTCTTCTCCTGATGATGCGGAATCAATAGCCTGATGACGACGAGGCTGCCAAGTGCGATCAGCCTCATCATCATCAATTAGGGTCTCCGCCTCACTACTAGCCCCCTCGGCTGCGTGTGGGTCAGGAGACAGACCTGTCTCTAGACCGGCTACCGAGCCACTCTCCTCGCCACTACTTCTTCGCCTGGCTGCTGAAGAGGCGGATGTCTCCCCCCGTTCCTGACCTCCCTCTGTTAGCTCTTCCTCACTGTACAGTGGGGCTGAGCCCACAGCATGCGATACTTCGCTTGGTGAGGGAACACCAAAGGACAGGGGCAGGTAGAGGACACGTGATTTCAGTGGGCTTGCTCCCGGGCCATGCCAACTAACGGTTGTGTCTGACGTACCCACCGACCGTTGGCTGTAGGTGTCAGAGGTGACCTGGGAAGAGGAAGACGACCGAGCCAACCAATCGATGACGGCAGGGTTGTCGGTGGAGACACGACCGCTGGATGACACCGGGAGCACTGGCCTCTGGCTGCGACTAGTGCTGCCTCGACCCCTTCCTCTGCTGCCATGTCTGCTTGCTCCTAAAACATTGCCTCCTCTGCCACTCCTCTGCATGTTGTCTGACATACTCTTTAATTAAACGATTCTGTGTCCCTGAGTAACAATTCTGTGTCTGTCCCTGAGTAACAATTCTGTGTCCCTCAGTAACAATTCTGTGTCCCTCAGTAACAATTCTGTGTCCCTCAGTAACAATTCTGTGTCCCTGAGTAACAATTCTGTGTCCCTGAGTAACAATTCTGTGTCCCTCAGTAACAATTCTGTGTCCCTCAGTAACAATTCTGTGTCTGTCCCTGAGTAACAATTCTGTGTCTGTCGCTGAGTAACAATTCTGTGTCCCTCAGTAACAATTCTGTGTCCCTCAGTAACAATTCTGTGTCCCTCAGTAACAATTCTGTGTCTGTCCCTGAGTAACAATTCTGTGTCTGTCCCTGAGTAACAATTCTGTGTCTGTCCCTGAGTAACAATTCTGTGTCCCTCAGTAACAATTCTGTGTCCCTCAGTAACAATTCTGTGTCCCTGAGTAACAATTCTGTGTCCCTCAGTAACAATTCTGTGTCCCTCAGTAACAATTCTGTGTCCCTGAGTAACAATTCTGTGTCCCTGAGTAACAATTCTGTGTTCCTCAGTAACAATTCTGTGTCCCTCAGTAACAATTCTGTGTCTGTCCCTGAATAACAATTCTGTGTCTGTCCCTGAGTAACAATTCTGTGTCTGTCGCTGAGTAACAATTCTGTGTCCCTCAGTAACAATTCTGTGTCCCTCAGTAACAATTCTGTGTCTGTCCCTGAGTAACAATTCTGTGTCTGTCCCTGAGTAACAATTCTGTGTCCCTCAGTAACAATTCTGTCTCCCTCAGTAACAATTCTGTGTCCCTCAGTAACAATTCTGTGTCCCTGAGTAACAATTCTGTGTCCCTCAGTAACAATTCTGTGTCCCTCAGTAACAATTCTGTGTCTGTCCCTGAATAACAATTCTGTGTCTGTCCCTGAGTAACAATTCTGTGTCCCTAAGTAACGTTTCTGTGGCCCTAAGTAACGGTTCTGTGGCCCTCAGTAACAAATCTGTGTCCCTCAGTAACAATTCTGTGTCTGTCCCTAAGTAACAATTCTGTGGCACTAAGTAACGTTTCTGTGGCCCTAAGTAACGTTTCTGTGGCCCTAAGTAACGATTCTGTGGCCCTAAGTAACGTTTCTGTAGCCCTAAGTAACGTTTCTGTGGCCCTAAGTAATGTTTCTGTGGCCCTAAGTAACGTTTCTGTGGCCCTAAGTAACGGTTCTGTGTCCCTCAGTAACAATTCTGTATCCCTCATTAACAATTCTGTGTCTGTCCCTGAGTAACAATTCTGTGTCCCTAAGTAACAATTCTGTGTCTGTCCCTGAGTAACAATTCTGTGTCCCTAAGTAACGTTTCTGTGGCCCTAAGTAACGGTTCTGTGGCCCTCAGTAACAAATCTGTGTCCCTCAGTAACAATTCTGTGTCTGTCCCTAAGTAACAATTCTGTGGCCCTAAGTAACGTTTCTGTGGCCCTAAGTAACGTTTCTGTGGCCCTAAGTAACGATTCTGTGGCCCTAAGTAATGTTTCTGTAGCCCTAAGTAACGTTTCTGTGTCCCTAAGTAACGTTTCTGTGGCCCTAAGTAACAGTTCTGTGGCCCTCAGTAACAATTCTGTGTCCCTCAGTAACAATTCTGTGTCTGTCCCTGAGTAACAATTCTGTGTCCCTAAGTAACGTTTCTGTGGCCCTAAGTAACGGTTCTGTGGCCCTCAGTAACAAATCTGTGTCCCTCAGTAACAATTCTGTGTCTGTCCCTAAGTAACAATTCTGTGGCCCTAAGTAACGTTTCTGTGGCCCTAAGTAACGTTTCTGTGGCCCTAAGTAACGATTCTGTGGCCCTAAGTAACGTTTCTGTAGCCCTAAGTAACGTTTCTGTGGCCCTAAGTAACGTTTCTGTGGCCCTAAGTAACGTTTCTGTGGCCCTAAGTAACGGTTCTGTGTCCCTCAGTAACAATTCTGTATCCCTCAGTAACAATTCTGTGTCTGTCCCTGAGTAACAATTCTGTGTCCCTAAGTAACGTTTCTGTGGCCCTAAGTAACGGTTCTGTGGCCCTCAGTAACATTTCTGTGTCCCTCAGTAACAATTCTGTGTCTGTCCCTAAGTAACAATTCTGTGGCCCTAAGTAACGTTTCTGTGTCCCTAAGTAACGTTTCTGTAGCCCTAAGTAACGTTTCTGTGGCCCTAAGTAACGGTTCTGCGGCCCTCAGTAACAATTCTGTGTCCCTCAGTAACAATTCTGTGTCTGTCCCTAAGTAACAATTCTGTGGCCCTAAGTAACGTTTCTGTGGCCCTAAGTAACGTTTCTGTGGCCCTAAGTAACGATTCTGTGGCCCTAAGTAACGTTTCTGTAGCCCGAAGTAATGTTTCTGTGGCCCTAAGTAACGTTTCTGTGGCCCTAAGTAACGGTTCTGTGTCCCTCAGTAACAATTCTGTGTCCCTCAGTAACAATTCTGTGTCTGTCCCTGAGTAACAATTCTGTGTCCCTAAGTAACGTTTCTGTGGCCCTAAGTAACAGTTCTGTGGCCCTCAGTAACAATTCTGTGTCCCTCAGTAACAATTCTGTGTCTGTCCCTAAGTAACAATTCTGTGGCCCTAAGTAACGTTTCTGTGGCCCTAAGTAACGGTTCTGTGTCCCTCAGTAACAATTCTGTGTCCCTCAGTAACAATTCTGTGTCTGTCCCTGAGTAACAATTCTGTGTCACTAAGTAACGTTTCTGTGGCCCTAAGTAACGGTTCTGTGGCCCTAAGTAACGGTTCTGTGGCCCTAAGTAACGGTTCTGTGGCCCTCAGTAACAATTCTGTGTCCCTCAGTAACAATTCTGTGTCTGTCCCTAAGTAACAATTCTGTGACCCTAAGTAACGTTTCTGTGGCCCTAAGTAACGATTCTGTGGCCCTAAGTAACGGTTCTGTGGCCCTCAGTAACAATTCTGTGTCCCTCAGTAACAATTCTGTGTCTGTCCCTAAGTAACAATTCTGTGTCCCTAAGTAACGTTTCTGTGGCCCTAAGAAACGGTTCTGTGGCCCTAAGTAACGGTTCTGTGGCCCTCAGTAACAATTCTGTGTCCCTCAGTAACAATTCTGTGTCTGTCCCTAAGTAACAATTCTGTGACCCTAAGTAACGTTTCTGTGGCCCTAAGTAACGATTCTGTGGCCCTAAGTAATGTTTCTGTAGCCCTAAGTAACGTTTCTGTGTCCCTAAGTAACATTTCTGTGGCCCTAAGTAACAGTTCTGTGGCCCTCAGTAACAATTCTGTGTCCCTCAGTAACAATTCTGTGTCTGTCCCTGAGTAACAATTCTGTGTCCCTAAGTAACGTTTCTGTGGCCCTAAGTAACGGTTCTGTGGCCCTCAGTAACAAATCTGTGTCCCTCAGTAACAATTCTGTGTCTGTCCCTAAGTAACAATTCTGTGGCCCTAAGTAACGTTTCTGTGGCCCTAAGTAACGTTTCTGTGGCCCTAAGTAACGATTCTGTGGCCCTAAGTAACGTTTCTGTAGCCCTAAGTAACGTTTCTGTGGCCCTAAGTAACGTTTCTGTGGCCCTAAGTAACGGTTCTGTGTCCCTCAGTAACAATTCTGTATCCCTCAGTAACAATTCTGTGTCTGTCCCTGAGTAACAATTCTGTGTCCCTAAGTAACGTTTCTGTGGCCCTAAGTAACGGTTCTGTGGCCCTCAGTAACATTTCTGTGTCCCTCAGTAACAATTCTGTGTCTGTCCCTCAGTAACAATTCTGTGGCCCTAAGTAACGTTTCTGTGGCCCTAAGTAACGTTTCTGTAGCCCTAAGTAACGTTTCTGTGGCCCTAAGTAACGGTTCTGTGGCCCTCAGTAACAATTCTTTGTCCCTCAGTAACAATTCTGTGTCTGTCCCTAAGTAACAATTCTGTGGCCCTAAGTAACGTTTCTGTGGCCCTAAGTAACGTTTCTGTGGCCCTAAGTAACGATTCTGTGGCCCTAAGTAACGTTTCTGTAGCCCGAAGTAACGTTTCTGTGGCCCTAAGTAACGTTTCTGTGGCCCTAAGTAACGTTTCTGTGGCCCTAAGTAACGTTTCTGTGGCCCTAAGTAACGTTTCTGTGTCCCTCAGTAACAATTCTGTGTCCCTCAGTAACAATTCTGTGTCTGTCCCTGAGTAACAATTCTGTGTCCCTAAGTAACGTTTCTGTGGCCCTAAGTAACAGTTCTGTGGCCCTCAGTAACAATTCTGTGTCCCTCAGTAACAATTCTGTGTCTGTCCCTAAGTAACAATTCTGTGGCCCTAAGTAACGTTTCTGTGGCCCTAAGTAACGGTTCTGTGTCCCTCAGTAACAATTCTGTGTCCCTCAGTAACAATTCTGTGTCTGTCCCTGAGTAACAATTCTGTGTCACTAAGTAACGTTTCTGTGGCCCTAAGTAACGGTTCTGTGGCCCTAAGTAACGGTTCTGTGGCCCTCAGTAACAATTCTGTGTCCCTCAGTAACAATTCTGTGTCTGTCCCTAAGTAACAATTATGTGACCCTAAGTAACGTTTCTGTGGCCCTAAGTAACGATTCTGTGGCCCTAAGTAACGGTTCTGTGGCCCTCAGTAACAATTCTGTGTCCCTCAGTAACAATTCTGTGTCTGTCCCTAAGTAACAATTCTGTGGCCCTAAGAAACGGTTCTGTGGCCCTAAGTAACGGTTCTGTGGCCCTCAGTAACAATTCTGTGTCCCTCAGTAACAATTCTGTGTCTGTCCCTAAGTAACAATTCTGTGACCCTAAGTAACGTTTCTGTGGCCCTAAGTAACGATTCTGTGGCCCTAAGTAACGGTTCTGTGGCCCTCAGTAACAATTCTGTGTCCCTCAGTAACAATTCTGTGTCTGTCCCTAAGTAACGTTTCTGTGGCCCTAAGTAACGTTTCTGTGGCCCTAAGTAACGATTCTGTGGCCTTAAGTAACGTTTCTGTGGCCCTAAGTAACGTTTCTGTGGCCCTAAGTAACGATTCTGTGTCCCTAAGTAACGTTTCTGTGTCCCTAAGTAAAGTTTCTGTGGCCCTAAGTAACGTTTCTGTGGCCCTAAGTAACGTTTCTGTGTCCCTAACTAACGTTTCTGTGGCCCTAAGTAACGTTTCTGTGTCCCTAACTAACGTTTCTGTGTCCCTAAGTAACGTTTCTCTGTCCCTAACTCTCTCCCTGAATACAGCCAGGTCTGCCTCTGTTGAATGACTGGAGGCAAATGGAGAATTCTAAAATGGCCGCCATTTATAGCTCGACCATTACACAGTGCTGGCTGGCTGGCTGCTGATTGGCTAATGCGATCACATGTCATGAATGAATGCATTATGGGTCAGCGCGCCTATCTGCGCGCCTTCCCAGACATCCCCGCTCCGTCGCCGCCATTTTAGGAAAAAATCGAAATTTTCCTAATATTCGAAACGAATTCCACTTCGCCTAGTTCGATTCGCTCATCTCTAGTAATAATGATAATAATAATACTCCTCCATAAATGGGTATGGGGGTCTGAGAAGTGTTCTTCACTAGGGCAGCCAGCACTATTTTGCTGCAGCTTTCTGCAGCTCCTGGCCGGTTGGTCTGCCAATTGTTAGGCATTTGTCTGGATGATTTAGAGCATTTTAGTGGCCAGGCCCGAACTGGCCATCGGGCCCACCAAGCAACTGCCAGATAGGCTAGGGCCGCATTTCCAAGGCAGTAGCTTGAGCCTGCGCTGCTCACATAGCCAGCCACCCATTCAATTCACTGCATAGTCCTCTGGGCTGGGGGGGGGGTGGAGACTAGACTGTAAAGACGAGGAGCTGAAGAGGAGACCCCATCGACACAGACACCATGGACCCCAAATAAAGTGAGTGCTGGTTGTTCAATAACATATTTTGTAGAGATTGCGTTTACCTGTGTAGAGAGGATGCTTTGATCACTGTCTCTCTTTCATGATACTAAACAGAAGATAACAGAAGAAAAAGTGAAAGCATCAGAGACCAGACATTGCCCTCACTTTACCAACTGTTATCCTCTGTATAGTATCACTCACAACAACAATGTGTCTTGCATTTAACCACTTCCCGTGTGCCGTACATTTATGAACATTCTCCATTGGAAAGGGTGATCTCTCGGTTATCGCTGCAGCATTGATCGAGATATCATTCTTTAGCCCCAGCGATTCTGCACAAGATAAAAATAAATGAGGCAGCTAACAAACCACTGGATTACTTTTACAGGCTGCGGAAGGGTGTACAGTGTTAAAAAGAAAAATGTAAATAAATAATAATTAAAAAAAAATTGCCCCAGTGCTTAAATGCAAATGTGAACCAGGGGCAGACTGACAACTCATGGGGCCCCCGGGCAATAGGGGATCATAGGGCCCCTGTGTCCTTGCCCAAACTCAAAAAAGCCTGTGAAAAAGGTACCTGGGGCATCTCATGGGGCCCCCTACTGACCCCGGGCCCTCGGGCAGTGCCCGAGTTTCCAAATGGTTAGTCCGCCCCTGATGCAAACACGTATGTAGGTCCTGCACGTATATGTAAATGGTGATCGCACCACACATGTGAGGTATTGTCATGAATGCCAGAGTGAGAGCAAAAATTCTAGCACCAGATGTCCTGTGTAACGCTAAACTGGTAACTTGTATAGACTTAAAGCAGCACCTATGCAGATTTTGAGGTAATTTGGCGCCATTCCATTGGCAGACGCAATTTTAAAGCATGACAGGTTTGGTATCCATTTACATGGCATAACATCATCTTTTATATTTTACCAAAAACAGTATATTGTGTTTTTGTGCATTAAAATTAATTTAAGTGTATTTGTTCCATAAAATTTGCATTTGCAAAACCGCTGCATAAATATCATGTGACAAAAATATGCATTTTATTCTCTAGGGCCTCTTCTAAAAAAATATAATATATTAATGTTTGGGTATTCTAAGTGGTTTTCTAGCAAGACAATTATGTTTTTTACATGTAGGAGAGGAATGCAACAATTGGCCTGGAATGGAAGGGGCAAGGCTGACAAGTAGGTGAGAGGTTACCTGACCAGGGTGTTGCTGGTCTTTCACTGTCCAGTCATAAGTGACTGAAGCAGGTTAAATATAACTAAAAGACATCGAGAAACCAGTAGTTGTCATTATTTGTAATTTGGTTTAAAAATAAATAAAATAAAGGGCTGCTCAGTCTAAAATGCCTGGTCCTATTTTTTGTCCCAGTCCGGGCCTGACGTCAGGTTTAGGGAATGGAAGCTCCTTCCCTCCACTCACAGTTGCTGTTGTGCAGGTGAACAACAGTATGGCCATAAGCACCAGAAACCACACTTTGGACAACCAGGTACTGTAAAAGGGGTACACCTACTTCTCCATTTTACAGTTGAACATACACACACAGATGGGAGAGCAGTGAAGAGCTCTGTAGTATTTTGAGAAGGGGGAGGCTAGTTAGTAATAAGCTGGAATTCAACTTTAAGGAAATGCTCTCCACCCCAAGTAGCCCAAAAGAGTGCTCTTTAGCCCATTGCACAATCAGTTGGTAATTACTACACATGTCTACAGCCTACGGGAACATTGTTGCGGCAACCGGTCTCATTTTAAAAATGGAGTTGCTGTTTGCCACACACACAGACTAGCTCTCTCCCTCTCACAGGAGAGAATCCAACCTACCCACACAAACAGCAAAGGTGAGGGCCCTTGGAAGGGCCAAGGCACAGAGCCTGTGAACTGCCTTATTTTCTTCAGAGCTGCTGTAGGTGGAGATGGATTGCCCCATACCTGTCAGGAATGAGTTTGCCTCCTTGTGGCATTGAGGCCCCCGGACCTATAAACTGCAGTTTCGTTGTCCACCAGCAGGTGTTTCTCAGCGGACTGAAGCCTATGGTGATCAGTCATCACCTGAGGCTCGTTATAGAAGGAGTATTTAAGTCCAGCCTGTGCTACTCTTTGGTGCCTTGGTGTTTGTCCATGTGCTTCTGACCTATGTACTTTGTTCCTGCATCCTGCTCCCGATCCTGCTTTTGCATCCCTACCCCTCATCTAGATAGTAAATAACCCAGCGCTTGATTTTTCAGTTTTCAACATTTTACCCCTCATCTGCCTGCTTATTCCTGCTCCCACATAACCTCTCCCTGTCCTGCCTTGCTCCCTGCTCCCTTCCGCCTGACCTTTTGTGTATGACCCTGGCTTTGATACTGACTGCTCCGTTACTCTTATCCTGCCATCTGTATATGCTTGGTTATCTGGTTTAGTTTATTTATTGTGATCAGGCTCACCCATTAGGCTTCACTGGTTTAGGTTCTTGGGGTTTTGGCTATCTTGGTGTATGTGTGTTGTATTATTGTTTTATTGGCATTATCCTTTAATAAATCACATTATTTTATATCATAATCTACTCATGCCTTGTGTTCACTGTCCACACATTTCAGGACACACCTGTTTCACAGGATACCAACACTTGGTATTCCTGATAATACCCCTCCATGGGTATGGGGATCTGAGAAGCGTGCTTCCCTAGGGCAGCCAGCATCATTTTGCTGTAGCTTTCTGCAGCTCCTGGCTGATCAGTTTGCCAGTGGTTCGGCACTTGTCTGGCTGATTTTGACAACACTGGCAGGTGTAAGGGAGAGAAGCTCTTTCTACCCACTCCTGATGATTGTTGTGCTGATGAATGATTGGTTGGCCACAAGAACCAGAAACTACACTTTGGGCGAACAGGTCCCCAGGCAGGAGGCTTGGCATGGGACCAGAGCAGTCCTTAAGTGTGACTGAGTCTGCTCAGCAGCAGGAGGGTTCAGGTGGAAGACGTGAGAAAGCTGAGATGCAGGAGCCTGGGAGGGGGCCCAGTTGGAGGGGACCTACCTACACGCAGAAATGTGGAAAGGAGGATCGCTCAGCCTCACCAGCCCCCAGAGCGAGGACCAGCTGTAGAGCCAGGAAAGGAGCCAGAACAGCATAAGGACTAGGCAGCCACCTACCTAAATCAGCTTACAGGACTGAGACTGAGTGAGTAGTCCTACACTCCCTGGGCCAGTTAAGAGAAAAAGAGCACTCTGGTGGGAAACCTGATAAGTTCCTTACCAGGGACTGTTTCATTTAAAGTGGCGTGGTACACCAGGAGTGGCTGGAGAGCTGCCCAAGAAGAGTTTCTGCTGTGTAAAGACATCTCAGGCACCCCTTACCCCGTCCAAGTTCAACACCTCTTAATAAAACATAAAACCAAGCTCAAGAACTGTTTACTGACTCTGAATACAAGTCAGAGGAAATGCATGTTGCCTGGCTGTGCAGGACTATAGGGAGACCAAAGTTTTCAGGAACTCATAGGGGGTAATGCTACATTTATATTGGCATACCTTTACTACCAAAGCAATGCTCCAATGTTGACTTTCCAAGTTCTCACAGAGTTCCCCATGCTTGTGGTTGCTTTACACTATGTTGATGTATGTTCAGTGAAAATGTAGGAAAATCTGATGACCTGTAGGTCCTAGAAAGCAAGCTCAGATCCTATCAACTCTTTGTGGAACCAGGTACAAATGCTTTTCCTATAACTCTTTCTTTTCCTTTAGTGCAGAGTTTAGTTACCTAATTTTAGCATAATAGGAGCACAGACAGGCCTAGATTGATAGCCATATTTTTACTGATCAGAAAGACCAGTGGTCCCCAAACTGTGGCCCTGGCCCTTTGCTGGCTTTTATGCAGCCCTTAGGACACTATTCCTCCCACTGACATTAACAATGGGGCATAAGTCCTGCAATTGACACCAACAGTGCAGCACTATTCCTAATGACACCAATGATGGAGCATTATTCCTCCCAATAATATCAATGATGGGACAGTATTCCTCTCACTGACACAAGTGATGGGGCACTATTCCTTCCAGTAACACCAATTTTGGGGCACTATTTTCCCCCACTGACACCAACAATGAGTCACTGTTCCTTTCTCAAACACCAATGACTGTGCACTATTGACACCAATGATTGGGCACTCTTCCTTTCATTGACACAAACAATGGGGCATTGTTCACTCCCACTGATGTCAGGACATTTTCTATTCCCACTGGCCACAGTAAGGTCCCTCTAAAGTCTGAAGGATAGTAAATTGGCCCTTTGTTTAGAAAAGTTGGAGACCCCTGTATTAGACTACCTGAGAGAATCTATGAACTGGCCTGAATCAGCTCTCCTTTAATGATACAACGATGTATATTGCAGCCTAAAACCTACCCCTCATCCAAAAACTGTTCTGAGTCAGAATTATATAAACCTTTTTCTCTAGCAGGCTAGGCAATGTTTAGCCATATGAGATGCAATATAATGAACTTTATGTGTCAAGGCTAAAAATTATTTTACTATAAGTCCAGCCCTGGCCATGGATATTTCCAAACCTGCAGCAACATACTCCAAGTTTATTTTTCATCTATGTAAAATATTGTTACTGCAAAACAGAAGCCCTCTAAAGCAACCCTATTGCTCTATTTTTTTTTTAACCTGTAAAAGAAGACTGTACATACTTTCCTGTTGTTGACATTGACAAATGCTGCTTAGATCCTGGGAAATCTTCATGCGATGCCCGCAATGAAACCAACACTTCTTAAAGTGTAATTTTCTTGGGTCCCCCCATAGAGCTTGAAATTGTGAGCAGCAGTGAAGTTGATCATGTACAATCTTCTTTTATAGGCATGGCTTTATTTAAAAAAAAAAAAAAGTATATTGACTGGGTCATTTTAATAATATAGATAAACATTCTTACTCAAAATGTTCTCTAGATTTACAGTACATAAAAGTAAGAACCTTGAAATCTCATTCACTTGTACCCACAAAAACGGATAGAATGCCGGAAACTGCAGGGGGAAGAAATGCCAGGTTGGTCTGAAATCCATAGAGGCCAACAAACAGCAGGGCATTAATAACCTAATTATTAGTTTAGAAATACCTGAGCAGCAGTCCATGTGCTGAGTTTGCTCAGTAGGCATTTTCCTGGGCCAAGAAGAAGGGAAGAATCGGATGCTTCATACCTCAGTTCTAATTAGCTCCCTGCAGGGCACCAGAGACAGCAGATGAGGAATGACCAGCAAGAAGAAAACATTCCTACCAGATTTTGAGAGTCTTATGTGCTAGGGAATGCTGGGCATGGACCAACAACAGCTGCAAGAGCCAAAGCTTTCATCCTAGGATATACTAAGCTGTATGAACGGCTGGCAAAGCAGAAATTCAGGCCACTACAGATTTATTGTAGACCCTGCATGCTGAATAATATTAACAATGTCTTCTGAAAAATATTTATTTTCAAACTGTATTCTCCCACCTGTGTAATTTTATTTCCTTTTTGCACCAAGAACTATGGATTAAATGCACCGTTAACAATTTTTACTTGTCAGATTCTAAAGTTTTCTTTCTAAAGATAAAACAGGAATGTTCTTCAGAACATTCTTTTTTTCCATCATCAAGTCAATTAATTTCATTCAAAACCCTTAAAATTTCATCCAGACCTGCTATTTGAATGGAATCCCAGATGTATCAAACGGGTTTCTTTACAATATGTATGATTTTTCCAAAATGAAAACCACATTTATAGAAATTCATTCATTTAAGAAAAGTTTTCCATCCTCCACCTTCAAATTTTGTTATCAATGGGGTCAAAAATTAACACCAATTTTATCCCATTAACCACTGGAAAATCAAACAAACATTCCAAAAATGAACATTTTTGGTCAACTTTCTTGTTAAGAACTCCAACACTATGCTAGGTAGAAGGGAGGCAGGGATGTAAATCTCATAGGCAAAAGGGAACTATATTGGGAATTCTGTCAAAATTCACCAAGGAAACATGTTGAGTAATAACTTGAATATGTTGTAAAGAAGACCAATCAGCTGTTGGTTAAGAAACCATTTCAGTTGTTGTTGTATTTTTTAAATTAAAGTAGAACTATAAGCAAAAAAGGCATTTGGGATAAGATAAGTGAGGGTTATAACCCCTGTCAGATTTTTTTTGCCATCTGTGCCCCATTGGGGAGATTTATCTTCACTTCCTGTCCCATAGCCAAAATAGGAAGTGATAGGAAATCCCTACAAATTAAGGGAATCTGATAAGGCCCCCCAGGTCACCAGAACTAGTATCCACAATGGAAGATTTCCTTTCTGTTACTTTTTTGGGGAAAACCTAAAATGTGGGGTTTTCTTTTACTTTTACTGTCCACGTCAATGGTAAACAGGACAAACAGAGATGGTAAATCTCTTAGGTGTTCTAATCCATCTCCACTCAATGTCCAAAACTAAAAAAAAAAGTTTTGCCTTTAGTTATAAATTTTAAAGCTGAACATCAGGCAAATATCTAAATGCACAGATGATATTCATGTATGGGAGTTTTGCTTACTTGCCAGAAGATCTGTATTTCTCTCCATAGTCCTGAGATCTACAGTGGGGAAAATAATTATTTGATCTCCTGCATACTTTGTAAGTTTGCCCACTTAAAAAAAAATAAAGGTCTATAATTTTTATCATAGGTGTATTTTAAATGATAAAGACAGAATAGCAACCAAAAATCCAGAAATAAACACGATACAAATGTTATACATTGAGTTGCAGTTCAGTGAGCAAAATAAGTATTTGATCCCCAAGCAAAACATGAGCCGTGTTGGCAAGCACAGAGGTAAGACATTTCTTATAGTTGGTTGCACCGGTTTGCACACGTCTGGAGGGATTTTGGTCCACTCTTATTTACAGATCTTCTCTAAATCCTTAAGGATTCTTGGCTGTCACTTGGCAACTCGAAATTTCAGCTCCCTCCATATATTTTTTATAGGAGTAAGGTCTGGAGACTGGCTAGGCCACTCTATGACCTAATGTGCTTCTTCTTGAGCCACTCCTTTGTTGCCTTGGCGGTATATTTTGGGTCATTGTTGTGCTAGAAGACCCATCCATGACTCATCTTCAGTGTTCTTGCTGAGGGAAGAAGGTTCACATCCAGGATTTTACAATACATGGCCCCGTCCATTGGTTCCTCAATGCGGCAAAGTTGGCCTGTACCTTCAGCAGAGAAACAGCGCCAAAGCATAACGTTTACACCTCCATGCTTGACTGTAGGGACGGTGTTCTTAGGGTTGTAGTCAGCATTTTTCTTCCTTCAAACACGGCGAATTGAGTTAATGCCAAGAGTCTCCTCTGCCCACATTACTTTCTCCCAATCCTTCTCTGAATCGTGTAGATATTAATTGACAAATTTCATATGGGCCTGTACATGTACCTTCTTGAGGAGGGGAATCTTGTGGGCGCTGTAGGATTTCAATCCATGGCAGTGTATTGTGTTACCAATGGTTTGTTTGGTGACTGTGATCCCAACTGCCTTGAGATCATTCACAAGCTCCTCCCGTGTAGTTCTGGGCTGATCCTTCACTTTTCTCATGATCATCCTTACCCCATGAGGTGAAACCTTTCATGGAGATCCAGACTGAGGACGATTGATAGTTATTTTGTTTTTCTTCCATTTGTAAATCATCGCGTCAACAGTTGTCTCCTTCTCACCAATCTTCTTGCTGATGGTCTTGTAGCCCATTCCAGCATTGTGCAGGTCTACAATCTTGTCCCTGATGTCCTTTGACAGCTCTTTGGTCTTGCCCATGGTGGTGCCCAAGAAAGAGATTCTGTGGATAGGTGTCTTTTATACACATAATTAGTTGTCATTAGGAACACCTTCTTAAATTGACAGGGCTAATCTGTGTACTACATGAACACATAGCCAGTCTGTGGGAGCCAGAATTATTGTTGGTTGGTAGGGGATCAAATACTTATTTTACTCCATGAACTGCCACTCAATTTATAACATTTGTATCGTGTTTTTTCTAGATTTTTGGTTGATATTCTGTCTTTATCATTTACAATACACCTATGATAAAAATTATAGACCCTTCATTTCTTTGTAAGTAGGTAAACTTACAAAAACTGCAGGGGAACAAATAATTATTTTCCCCACTGTATACAGCTCTGACAGACAGCAGAGCCAGTCTGGTGACCTGACTTTTATGCTGCAGTAAGACTGGCCATACATGAGTCTGTTTTTTTTTTTCATTTGCCCACGGGGTTGAAAGAGAAAAACTGATCCTATTCCTCCATCCACATATCCAATGTGGATGGGGGTATCCCCTCTGTGGTGTTATTGTAGTCTGACAGTGGGGACACTCTCTCACTGTCAGGATACATAGACCAGCTCTGAAGCCTATTTCCTGCTGTGCTGATAAAGCGTCTTTTAACTGACAAGGTGGTTGAACAAAAGTCAGTCAGTAGATCAACTTCTGTTCAACTGCAGTGGCCACACATGGATTGAAAATTGTCCAGTTCCTGCTAAGCCGGAAAAAATTCTGAACCATGTATGGCCAGCTTTAGGTAACACGCCTCAGTTACCACCCTGCCCCCAACCTTTGACTGGACAGTGATATAGCACAACAGAGTTATGGGGTCTTCTATTTACTTTCATCTCCTGTAAGCATGTTTTGTTGTTTTCTCAACATTAGTACAGATGAAGCAAAAGTAGCACCAATGTGTTTGTTTAACTGGCTTGCTGCATCACAGATAGATAATGTTGCTGTAACTCCTTTTGAACTTATATCAGAGATCTAAGGTTGAATGTAGGAAAAATGCTGTTATTTCTGTATTTTACCTCTTTGTTATTTATTGTGCAGCTTAGCCCTTTGCACAATACCCCTCAGTGATGAAAGGTATGTGGCCTGGTCTGGTATGGGAAGGGGGGCTGTAAGCTTGGTGCCTTTTATTTTCTGGCCACCCAAGCTGAATGCCTGGATAAGGGCCAGGTTGAAACTTTAAGAGGAACCCCACACTGTTTTTGTCCCTTTTTTCACTACATTCAAACTGCAATCAAATTTGGTTGCTGCTGTATGTAAGCCAAGCTGATTGTAAAAGAAATGAAAAATCAATCCCACAGTCAAATATGCACTGCTAGTGTACATTGTTCATGAAAATCGGATAGCTAAATAACAGCATGTACAGCTCCAAGGCATTCCCCTAAGCTAGTGTACACTGACCATTAAAGCAGAATTTCACCTAAAATGGAAAGCTCTACTTTCCTTCCTCTTCTCCCTCCTCTACCACTTTTGGAATCTTGTTTTTTTTTCTGGTAGTGGGTACCTAGTTTTGACAGGTACCCGCTTCCACTTCTGCTCAAATTGCCTAGGCGATCTGAGCAGATGTTTCCCACATTCCTACCTGCCCACAACCTCCTGGAATATGTCACAGGTCCCAAGAGGCTGTGTGTCCATTCACAAAGCCTGTAGAGTGGGAAGCCGCAGAAAGTGACAGCTGGCTTCCCACAATCAAGATGGTAGCACTGGGGATCCAAAGACTGGCAAAAAAACCTGTGAGAAGACAAAACCGGATACTGGATCTCTGAACTGGTAAGTGTGTGTTTACCAAAAGTCAGCAGTTACAATATTTGTAGCTGTTGACTTTTAATTTTTAGAAAAGACTGTAGCTCCTCTTTAAAGAGCATAATGTTGCCCTTTAAAGCTGCATGAAAAGACTCTCTCCCCATTGTATGTTTTTTTCGCCATTTTTTGCATTAGTACATGTCCTCTATGCCAGTGTCTAGCTCCTTGTGCCCTTTTCCCTATAACAGATTGTCTAATAGCCTTGAAACTGGCCAGAACATATTAACATGATTGTCCTTCTATTGACTTCAGTGAGGTTTGATGCCAGGGTTTTGCAGGATTTGACAAAAACTACTCAAACTGAACCTGGGCAAGTTCAAGCATGTTTTATATAACAACGTGCAGCGCTATAAACCGTGCTAATAAATATATCTATACCAAAAATAAATAATGTTAACTTAATAAAAAATAATTGCCCATACAAAATTCATACAATCTTAACTTAATAATAAAAACTGTTTGTATAAATTCAAATGCTTATTTCATATATATCAAACTAAAAATGAATCTTGAAAAAACATGTTATCTCAATATAAGGTGATATTAGTGAAATAAAGTCAGTGAAAACTGACTTTATGTTATTTCACCAATATCACTGTATATTGAGATAATATGTTTTATCAGGATTCCTTTTTAGTTAGATATACACTATATTGTCTTTACTCACAAATGAACTTTAATGGCATCCCAGTCTTAGTCCGTACGATTCAATGTTGGGTGTGCCCACCCTTTGCAGCTATAACAGCTTCAACTCTTCTGGGAAGGCTGACACAAGGTTTAGAAGTGTGTCTATAGTAAGCTCACAGTCTCCGCTCTAATTCATTCTAAAGGTGTTCTATCGGGTTGAGATCAGGACTCTGTGCAGGCCAGTCAAGTTCCTTCACCCCAGACTCGCTCATGCATGTCTTTATGGACCTTGCTTTGTGCACTGGTGTGCAGTCATGTTGGAACAGGAAGGGACCATCCCCAAACTGTTCCCACAAAGTTGGGAGAATGAAATTCTCCAAAATGTCTTGGTATGCTGACGCCTTAAGAGTTCCCTTCACAGGAACTAAGGGGCCAAGCCCAACCCCAGAAAAACAACTCCACACCATAATCTCCGCTCCACCAAACGTTACACATGGCACAATGCAGTCAGGAAAGTACCATTCTCCTGTAAACCGCCAAACACAGATATGTCCATCGGATTGCCAGACAGAGAAGTGTGATTCGTCACTCCAGAGTCCAGTGGTGCTGTGTTTTACACCACTGCATCCTACGCCTTGCATTGCACTTGGTGATGTAAGACTTGAATGCAGCTGCTCGGCCATGGAAATCAATTCCATGAAGCTCTCTATGCACTATTGTTGTGCTAATCTGAAAGCCATGAAAAGTTTGGAGGTCTTTAGCTATTGACTCTGCTGACAGTTGACGACTTCTGCACACTGTGCACTTCAGCATGCGCTGACCCCACTTTGTCATTTTACGTTGCCTACCACTTTGTGGCTGAGTTGCTGTTGTTCCCAGTTGCTTCCAATTTGTTATAATACCACTAACATTTGACATTTTTTATTAAGTTAACATTATTTTTGGTCTATATATATATTTATTTGCAGTTTATAGCACTGCACAGCACTGTTATATAAAAATATTTTGGTATTATTGTGAAAGGTTATGAGATTCACATTGGGTGCATGGTGGCTTGTTGTTATGGGGTTTTTTTTAAATATTTGTTGGTTTGGTACACTATTAAGAAGGGAAGTTTTTTTTGTTTTTTAAATAGCAGCTCTCAAGCATCCTTACTACAGGTCCAAGCATCCTTACTACAGGTCCAGTGTGGGCTACTTTGATGCAGTCACAGCTCCTTTAGCATCAGTACTGCAGATTACACCTACCGTTAACTTATTGCAGGTACCAGCCCTGCACAGAACAGCTCACAGCAACATCAGGAAAGAAGCAATGCACACAGGGAAGTCTAAAGCCAGATGCTGGTTGAACAAAAATAAAACTGTATCAGCTATTGGTTGTCTAATGCTGGGTACACTAAGCTATTTTTTTTTTTTTACTTAAAGTGGAGCTCCACCCAAAAGGGGAAGTTCTGCTTTAAGGCCTCGTCCCCCTCTCCCCATTAAGGACTGGCACCTTTAGGGATGGGGGGCAGGTATCTGATTTTGACAGGTGAAAGTCCCCCCCGCCCACCCACAGTCTTCCGGGACACGTGACAGGTCCCAGAAGACTGTGGCACCATTCACAAGTAGCAGCGCTGTTTGCACATGCAGTGGACACCTGGCTGTGATGCCGCAAGCTGTCACAGCTGGGTGCCCACACTTAAGATGCTGCGCCGTGGACATAGAACGGCTGGTGAACCCGGTGAGGACACTACTGGAACGCAGTACAGGTGAGTGGCTGTTTAAAAGTAAACAGCTACAGTTTTTGTTGCTGCTGACTTATTTGTTTGGACTGGAGACTGGAGCTCTGCTTTAAGCCCAGCAGGTTGACAAAGAAGAAAAAACTGACAGATCACTGTACCAATACAAGGGATGTTGGTGCGGCAATCTCCCCTGCTGTGCCTTTGTATTCTGACAGGGGGACTCTGCCTGCCATCAGAACACACTGATCAGCATTTGCAGCCATTGGCTGGTTTTCCAACACGACCCTTTCGACAAAACCTGGTTGTAAGTCCAGTTTCTACCAGAGAGATGGCTGTACACACTGACTGAAGGCTGGCTGGTTCCTGCTGAACTAGCTTATTTTCGGCCCGTGTGTACCCAGCTTTACTTTTTTTTTATATTTTCAAAAATCACCCACATAAAGCAAAAACAATTGTAAATGCCTTGACATATAAGGCAGTCTGATGTACAACACTGTGGTAGTTTTCTTTATGGGACAAGAGAACTTTGTTGTAAAAAAACCTTTTCTATCAATAATTACTATAGGAGATGACATTCTCACCTGTAATATTATTGCCAATAAAGGTGGATAATATGACTCCATGTCCCTTCATTGTCTTGTTTCGCCTTGTACAGTAATTAAAATTTCTCAGTGGGACCCTGTAATGGGACAGCTTGTCACATCGCATTATAGAAATTCGCTGCTCATCTTTAAGAAAGGACAGAACCACCCACGGTTATGTCATCTGTTTCTGAGATGTCCCGACAACTCATCAAGAAAGACTCAGCAGCTTCCGTTATCAGGAAATTGTGGCTGCTATGGACTGGTATCATCACACCGATACTTGTGAAATCAAAATATTTCATGACAGAGTAATGATAGGATTCTAATCTGACATTAAATAAAGCATCTCCAGGTAACAAGGAAATTTGTGTTAATACTGTTCAGGTAACTTTGCAAATGTATTTAAGTCTTTTATTTAAATATTTCATAATAAATTGGAACCAGATTCATGAAGATTTCTTATATATACCTCCTGTCACCTAATTCTGTGCTGTGAAACCTTTCTCTATAGGAACTGCAGATGGAGGTGGCGGGTATTTTGGCAAGCCTAATGTCGCACCATTCATGAGATCAGAATACTAGCAACCACAGGGATTTGGCAGCCAGCTGCAAAGAACTCATGCCAGGATGTACACTAGAGCCATCAGCAGTTAAGCTGAGTCCACTGTGTGAGTCTAAATGTAAGCTTTTCATGTTTAAATGGAGTGGACCTCCAGGAAAGAAAGGTCTACTTTTGCTAACAAAGTAATATATGATATGTAAACTGCTCAAACCATTTGGTATCTTGTAAAAATTCTCTTTCCATTTCAATCTGCGATGATTTTCTAAAACTGTCGAAAAAAATTAATTATTTTTATTCCAAGCAATACAACAAACTGGAGAAGGGGAGGTGAAGTCTGCACAGAGCTGCAAGTCAAAGTAAAGGCATCTCCTGCAAAAAGAAGGTTCATTTTTGCAAAGATATTTTATTAGACACTTTGGCTAAAACAAATGAGATGATGCTGTTTCTAGTAGCAACATTGAGATTGCTCATAGAGTGATAATGAGCACAGGTTCTCCTATTTAGCAGTTAGTTTAACCATTTGTGGACCACCCTGCCTGCAATGTACTGTGGACCGGTGACCCGCACAGGTACCCGTAGGTCACTGCCTGCTTCTGGGTTTCGGGGCACATGCACCCGCTATGAATGTACACAGCGGGAGCCTGTATGCAAGTCCAATGATTCACAGCCAGGATCTGCTGATCGGCTGTGTACAATCACAGCCCAGAGCTCTGTGTCGACAAACAACACAGAGCATTGTACAAAGGGAACAATCTCTCTGTTTCTCATCCCTGTAAAGCATTAAAACATTAAAATTAAATCATCCTATTCAGACTGCCAGGGCTGGCTGTTAGAAACCAAAGGGCACCATACAGCCAACCTGACAGTGCCCCCCCCACAAAAAAACAAACAAACAAAAAAACACAATTTACTATGCTGCACTTATGAATGAACACAGTGAGTGATTGGCACTGGTCACTCATTGTGTTCATTCAGGGGAAAAAGGGGCTTGTAAATGTGACATATTTATCGGCCTTTCCTCCACTCACCATCTGTATGGATCCTATTGTATACTTGCAACTGCCAGTGGACAGCAGGGGGAAAAATATGGTGCACAGAGAGGATGATGGGGGAGGTGCGGGGAAATTAGTGGAACTGATCCCATGTATGGCTCTCTCTGCAACAGCTGAAAGCCAGCAAGAGGGAGAAGAGAAGAAGCCAGCTTACAGCTGCTGCAGAGAGAGCCATACAGGGGATTGGTTCCAGTAATTTCTCCCCTGCTGTGGTGATCACCCTCCCTGCCCTCACCCAATTCATGCAGCTGCCTGCCCCTCCCCCTTGTTGGCCTGGTCCCCATATAGAGGGACTGGTAGTACCCCCTCATCCATGGCCCTGAAGACTGCGCATCAGCAAAGGTGGGTCGCAGTGAGGCATGCCATTCAGTTTGATGTAACTGCATCATATCTGGCCATGCAATGCACCACAAAGCACTGAGCACTACAGTACAGGTACACTACTTTTTCCTGTATATGGGCATCTGTATAGCACTTGAAATGAGTGTTGGAGTACTTTGCGCTAAAGTGCGTAAACAAATGGAGCCATCCTAACACAAATGGTATTTAGACATTAAAAATGTGATTATGCTGGAACACAACTCACCATTGTTTTGTGAAACAGTATATTAAATAAGTGTATAATTAATACTACCCAAAATAAGATATGTTGACGGCAACCATTTCTTGCCAAAAATAAAAATGCAAAAAAAATAAAATTGACACAAATACTGTGTGAATCCATTAAAATCTACCAATGAAAAAAACTAGGATTTAATGGGGTGTCAGTTGTTAGGAGTTTGGGGAGAAGGGTTCTGGTGGATTTGGTTCTTGATGTAGCCTGTTGCTGTTACGGAAGTATACACTTGCATAAAAATTGTCATTGGACAGGACTGAGTCAATATTTTGATTTTTTTAACTCTTAACAATCCTAACCTACCAAGCAACTTTTATAAACATCCAAGTAATTAGGGGGTAAAAACAAGCTCACAGCTGCTGCTGCATTCTCCGATCTGTTCCCTGATCTCCCCTGCAATGAACTCAGAAGTGACAAACTTTGCACCATTTCTGGGCTCAGAGTTACTGTAGCTGGGGAAGCAGTTAATCAAGCATGATCTGTGTCTGATTAGCTGCAATGGAGGACAAGAGAGACACTGGGGTCTAATAGATCCCTGAATCTTCATAAAGAGTACCTGTCACCTGTCTAATGCTATCGCATAGGGGGCTTGTTATCCCCCTTGTGATAGCAATACATGTACATTAAAAAGTGTTAGAAAATGTAAATTATAATAAAACAAAAGTAACAAAACAAATTTTAAAATCAGCCCCATGTCCCCACACACATGCAAAAATCATGTAGAGAGGGCATGTGTATGTAAACAGCACATGCGCAATACATATTCGCTGCAAACATCATAGCAATAGAAATACTTTTAGGGCCATCAATTGCTGTTAACTCCAAACCAATGACCTGTAAACACTTTTCAAATATCACTCATGGACAATTTTGGCTACAGTGGTGTGTCTCCATTTCGAGGGCACATTTTAAGACTCAACATGTTTGGTATCTATTTAATCGATGCAATCACATAATTTTTTTTTTAATGCTTTCTTTCTAGCGACATGAAATACGCCAAATACAAAAGTCAGCCCAACAGAATCACCACAGTATGTCAAAAATTAGCAGACAATGTGCAATAATAAAGATAATGTGGGTGAAGCATGCAACAATAAGTCAAAAGAAGTTGCTCAGAACAGCGCTACAGACTAGGAGGCTGCCATCACATTATAGATGCAGCCCCATCTTATGTATTTAATTGGGTATTATATGGTGTTGTAAGTGCACTAAAATTCAATTTAGTGTATTATTCTCTGAAAATACAGATTTGATAAGCAACACAAATATTGTGCAACATAAAACATTATAACTGCATTTATTTTATTCTACAAGACCTCTGCTTTCAGAAAATATATACTGCTCAGGAAAATTTTCTGGCAAAAAAAATGCACATTTTAACAGGTGTAAAAATGTCCCTACTAGATGAAACTGTATAGCTATGGAAATGGGGTAAGGTCACCATTTGTAAAGTGACATATAGACACAAATCGAATTCAAAAGAGTATGTAAACCTAAACAACAAACTTCTCTTTTTTGGCCTATTTTGGTCTGTTAAATACATCAATGAAAGCATTTTGTTATATCAGCCTGATAAGGTAAAAAATAACTGTTGGTCTTGCTGGAAATCTTGTGAGTTGATAACTTTCTGTGTTCTATATTTATTCTGACTGTTATCAGTAACATTGTTCTCTGAGGACAACAGAACCAAGCCCCTCTATGTATTTTATAATAGGAGTGGGTTTTTTATTGTTCTATGTTTTTATGTTATCCTAATAGAGAAGGATTAGTAAGTGTTGTCATCTTAGGACAGGAACTCTTTATTGGTAGAATTACCAGGCGAAAATAAAGAGGGAAAAAGCTTGGAAAAAGAAAATTAACGTAGCCACCACATCTTAGAACTGGAGAGTTGCAGTATATTCTTTTTTTTCCAGTTGTTTTTTGCATTTAGATATTTTTTATGCCTTTCATATTAACAGTGAAATTAAACCTAAACAAATAAAAATGCTGAGGGTAATTTTTTTTATGACTGAAGAGACTCTATTGGTCTCTTCGGTCATAAAATTTTCTCCCTGCCTGTTAACCTTTTGTGTACACTGAGCTTCGGATGTGCAGCTGAGTGTACATTTGCGCTACGGCTCTATGCCATGAGGATGTGACCCCTATGCACACACACGAGACTGATGTCAATAAGGCCCAGCCAACCAAGTGGCCTGAAGAGTTGGAACCCAGAAAGAAGATTGGGAGAAGATGGCAGAATATACGACCAAAGGGAGTGTTGACAGCACAGCACAGGAGGGGATCAGTAGCCATTAGCCATGCAGGTCTGCCATAATGTGCTAATATGTTATGCATGCTAACACATTATGGCTAAAAGCTCCTGAGGTCCAATTCAATTTTTTTTCTTAAGGAGATTTAATTCCATGTCTAAATTTCATGTACTTCTTCCTGCTCCACCAATAAAAATTTCACGTGGTGTTCCTTTAAAATCAGAGAGCTCAAAGGTCTGATTCTCCCAGTTTACTTTAGATTGACTTTGAGATGCATCTTTCATCTTTTTTTTTTTCTTCTAAGCTTAACAGGGTGTTACATGACTGAGAGCTATCACATTGTTGCCGCATGAAGACTTTGCCACACTAAATCAATGAGCCGTAAGGATTCACCTGCACATAGTGTGCACAATGTGGAATTGTTCAGAGTGAGACCCAACTCAGCCAGAGCGATAGAGCAGCAGTGAGGTCAGCCGGCCACATGTCTGTCATCCCGAGTCTATAAAGAGGGGCTGAGACTGGACCTAGACCAAATGAAAGGCCTTGTCTGTTCCAGTGGCTATCTCTCATCTCTCTGATGTCATGGACTTTGCCTCAGCAACTCACTTCAAAGGATCCATCCTGTGTGTTTTCCTTTTAATTGGGAATAATAATAGAACATTTGCTGCCTTCACCAGATATGTTATTTACACACAATACATAAATGTCTTCTTGTCTACTCGCTCATGTTACTAGTTTATTTGTCCACCCTGTACTTGGTTTTCACTTGACCATTAGTTCAGTTCTGTTGCATTAGAGTTATGCCTAGCCATTTTTTGCATTCAAATTATGTTCTTTGCACAGTATTCTTTAAAAACTGTGCTAGAAGTCTGCGTAGACAACAAGTCACTGACATAGAATGAGACTCTCCTAAATTATAATAAGATTGTATGCAAGAAATATTACAAAACATTAATCTGTCCTAAATTCCATTATCTATAAAGGTTCGAAACATGGCAGCCAATATGTGAACCAAGTGTTAGAAAAGAAAAAGTGTTTGTGCTGCTTTTGTGTTTGTAATGGGAATTCCATTCTTTTACTACCTGCCCTGGAAGAATGACTGCTGCAAAGTGGCTGGAATGAGGGAAAAGGCTCATCCACTCCTTTAGTTTTTATATTTTAATAGATCAGTCTTAGAAAGTGGTTGTAAACCCTGACCTATACCCAGTAAAGTGACTGGCCTCAGGTGATACACAGTACTGAAACAAAATTGTCCTACATAAGTTGTACCTGTTTATCTACAGCTGTCTGTCCCCTACATCCATTCAAAGTGCAGAATTTATAGAGGATCTCTCAGCTCTGAAAAGCAGGGGATGGGGAGCTGAAGTTATATCAGTGAGGAGAGTTCTGAGAGTTGATTGGAGGGAAGAGACACACATCCCTTCACACAGCACACAGGAAAAGAGTGGCTGTCAATCTGCTGGAGGTCCCTCCCCATCACCATTTTTCTTTTGGTTTCAGGAAAACTCGTCAGAAGAGACTCATGCTTATAGCAGAGGAATGAGGCAGTGGACAGAAATGACACTTAGGGCTCTGGATTGAGACAATTACACTTCTTAAGGGATATGCTTTGTTCATATTTCATGTCTCAGCTTTACAACCACTTTAAAGCATATCTAACACCAGGTTAAAAAAAAAATATACACATATATACAGTCATGGCCGAAATTGTTGGCACCCTTGATATTTCTCCAGGAAATCATGTATTTCTCACGAAACGTATTGCATTAACACATGTTTTGCTATACACATGTTTATTCCCTTTGTGTGTATTGGGACAAAACAAAAAAAGGGAGGAAAGAAAGCAAATTCGACATAATGTCACACAAACCTCCAAAAATGGGCTGGACAAAAGTATTGGCACCCTTTCACAACTGCGGATAAATAAGAATGTTACAAGCATGTGATGCTCCTGTAAACTCACCTGGGGCAAGTAACAGGTGTGGGCAATATAGAAATCACACCTGAAAGCAGATAAAAAGGAGAGACGTTCACTTAACCTTTGCATTGTGTGTCTGTCTGTGCCACACTAAGCATGGACAACAGAAAGAGGAGACGAGAACTGTCTGAGGACCTGAGAACCAAAATTGTGGCAAAATATCAACAATCTCAAGGTTACAAGTCCATCTCCAGAGAACTAGATTTGCCTTTGTCCACAGTGCGCAACATTATCAAGAAGTTTGCAACCCATGGCACTGTAGCTAATCTCCCTGGTCGTGGACGGATGAGGAAAATTGATGAAAGATTGCAACGCAGAATAGTCCGGATGGTGGATAAGCAGCCCCAAACATGTTCCAAAGACATTCAAGCTGTCCTGCAGGCTCAGGGAGCATCAGTGTCAGCGCGAACTATCCGTCGACATTTAAATGAAATGAAACGCTATGGCAGGAGACCCAGGAGGACCCCACTGCTGACACAGAGACATAAAAAAGCAAGACTACAGTTTGCCAAAATGTACTTGAGTAAGCCAAAAGCCTTCTGGGAAAACGTCTTGTGGACAGATGAGACCAAGATAGAGCTTTTCGGTAAAGCACATCATTCTACTGTTTACCGAAAACGGAATGAGGCCTACAAAGAACAAAACACAGTACCTACGGTAAAATATGGTGGAGGTTCAATGATGTTTTGGGGTTGTTTTGCTGCCTCTGGCACTGGGTGCCTTGACTGTGTGCAAGGCATCATGAAATCTGAGGATTACCAAAGGATTTTGGGTCGCACTGTAGGGCCCAGTGTCAGAAAGCTGGGTTTGCGTCCAAGATCCTGGGTCTTCCAGCAGGACAATGACCCCAAACATACGTCAAAAAGCACTCAGAAATGGATGGCAAAGAAGCGCTGGAGAGTTCTGAAGTGGCCAGCAATGAGCCCAGATCTAAATCCCATTGAACACCTGTGGAGAGATCTTAAAATTGCTGTTGGGAAAAGGTGTCCTTCCAATAAGAGAGACCTGGAGCTGTTTGCAAAGGAAGAGTGGTCCAAAATTCCGGGTGAGAGGTGTCAGAAGCTTATTGATGGTTATAGGAAGCGACTGATTTCAGTTATGTTTTCCAAAGGGTGTGCAACCAAATATTAAGTTAAGGGTGCCAATACTTTTGTCCAGCCCATTTTTGGGGTTTTGTGTGACATTATGTCATATTTGCTTTTCTGCCTCTGTTTTATATTTGTTCCAATACATACAAAGGGAATAAACATGTGTATAGCAAAACATGTGTTAATGCAATACCTTTTTTGTGTGAAATACTTGATTTTCAGGAAAAATATCAAGGGTGCCAACAATTTCGGCCATGACTGTATATATATATATATATATACATATACACGGTTCATATTAAAAGTCTATACACCCCTGTTAAAATGTAAGGTTTATGTGATGTAAAAAAATGAGACAAAGAGAAATAATTTCAGAGCTTTTTCCACCTTCAGTGTGACATATAAACTGTACAACTCAATTGAAAAAAAAACTGAAATCTTTTAGGGGGGAAGTAAACATAAAAAACTGAACTTTTGTGGTTGCATAAGTGTGCACACCCTCTTATAACTGGGGATGTACCTGTGTTCAGAATTTATATATTGTAGCTTACAGTCCTTCGTTTTGGTGGCTGCATTTATTTTATTTTATTTTTTTCAGGACTTTTATCTTTATTTTCACCTAGTGATCCTGCCAGGGACATACTTTTTTTCCAAAGGTGACCAAGCTTACTCATCCTACTGTATTTACAGGGAAACCGCACTGTCATCCTAGGACAGGAAGTGTGTTACTACTACAGAACACCTCTATGTCTCCTTATCTCCATAACATGGTAGTGGGGCGGTCTATAGTTCACAGAGGTGAACTGGGCAGGGTTGATAACATTGGTTGGGATAACACTGCAAAGTGACAGAACACAGGATAGCACTAGATATTTAGCAGGACCAACAGGGGTTTTTTGTAACTTTGCAAGTTTTGCACTGATATGGCCAAATGGTATTTTTACCAGACCAAAAAGGTAGCAAATAGGTAAAGTTCATTGCTATGGTTTACATTTTACAGAAACTGTCTTGCTAAATATACCTAAAAATTAACTTCTGGATGATTATTACTTAATCTGGAAGTAGGTCCAAACCTAATCACTATAAATTTCATACCAGCTTTAGCAACTTAAAGACCAAGTTCACCTTGGGGAACATGTTCCATCCATTTTACACCCCTTCCATCAGGAAAAGTCCACCGTTGGATTGTGGGGGATGGCTGTTTGCCACTGAAGTGAGTATAGGCTTTCTTGTTGCCCCTCTACAAAACAAACGGTTAACCCTCGCTGTGTGGGCACAGCCTCACTGCATGGGAAAACATTCTTTTGTTTGCCTGGAGTTGGGCTTGAAAGCAGTTTTCAATTAAAAAAGCAGTGCCATCTAGGTTAGATTTAGTTTTAGGGCCCAATGGCATACCTAGAATATTTGACATCTAGAGCAGATTATTGTTTAACATCCCTCAAGGATAATAACCGTGGAATTAAACAAAAATTGACCAAAAAAGAAATGGAGACAGTGAAACTGTGGATGGAAAAGTAGCAGCAGAAAAAAGACCAAGTAGCCCATCGAGTTTGATTCGTAAAATAAAGCCATAAGGTAGGAATGCAAATATTGGGAGTGAGTGACAGAAAAAGCCTACAGGTGCTGGTTGCTAAGTGGTTTACGACTATTTTAAAGTTCTTCTTTATGCTGTAGTGATGGTTTGCTGAATAAAGAGATCCTAGTTACTTTTTGCTGGCGTAGATCACAGTTAAATCCGGATTTCCGTGGACCGCGAATTACATCAACAAGGCATTTCCTCCACATGACTGCCGCTCACTGGATATTTTCTCTTTTTTGGACCATTCTCTGTAAACCCTAGAGATGGTTGTGCATGACAATTCCAGTACATCGGCAGTTTTTTAAATACTCAGACCACCCCTTCTGTCACCAACAACCATGCCACGTTCAGAGTCACTTAAATCCCCTTTCTTCCCCATTCTGATGCTCAGTTTGAACTTTAGCAAGTCATCTTCACCACGTCTAGATGCCTAAATGCATAGAGTTGCTGCCATGTGATTGGCTGATTAGCAATTTGTGTTACCAAGAAATTGAACAGGTGTAAAGTGGCTGGTAAGTGTAGATTTGTATATGGTTTATTACTGCTTTTTATTCATTAATTAGTCACATACATATTTATTTTGTGTGATATACTACTTTCCAGTTTTGAAGTGGTAGGAATTAGCACAGCATTGTTTTTACACAATTTGTTACTATGTTTGACATACCGTAGTAGGCCTGCAGCTTATTTCATATAAAGCTCCTGATGAAGTCACGTGTTGTGGCGTAACACGTAGGGAGCGCCAATTACGTCAAGACCATAACTGGAAGCTTGCGAGATGCCATTTTGTGAGTCACCATAGAATGCTGGATATGATATTGTGGAAACTATTCAACTGTAGTGTCCCAGTTGCACACTTTTTATGTGACTGCACTCAATCTTTTTAATGTTAGTTGATATAAATGATACACTATGATGGGCATTCTTCCTACATTTTCGGAGGATATGCTGAATAAGAAATAGGAAGACCATTCTGGAGTAGAGTGTGGAGGAGAGCGGAGCAATGAAGGAATTATACTTACCTGCTCAGTTTGAACTTCAGCAAGTCATCTTCACCACGTCTAGATACCTAAATGCATTGAGTTGCTGCCATGCAATTGGCTGCTTAGCAATTTGTGTTATAAGAAATAGAAAGATCATTCTGGAGTAGAGAGTGAAGGAGAGTGGAGCAATAAAGGAATTATACCTATCCAGGATAAAAGGGAAAAGCGCTGTTTGACCTAAATGTTTATAGGTCAAAATAAGTAGGTGAGAGTACATATGTGTGTCGGTGGAGGAGAGACACAGAAGGTTGTTTTTTCACATGGCAGGAAGGTGCGCAAATATTTACAAGAATTGAGCAACCCTATTTAGAAGAATCGATATAATTTATTATAGAACGACTCTTTCTGTTATATGGGATCTTTATGTCACAAATTGTTTATGTACTCACTGAGGTGTTTATATGCACTTTATAAGAAGTTATATGGGTAATTGCACAGGCACTTTATTATGAAGATGCACATATGGAATAAATTGCATTATTTATATTGCGTGGCACTAATTCATAGAGTATTTATTATTTCATATAATATTTTCACATCACACAAGCATGATTTTCATTGTTTGGAAATTTACCACCAACATGACCTAGGTATATCACTGCAGTGCACATAATGTGATTGTGGTGCACTGTGCTACAGAAAATGCTGCAGGTGGATGAACCCTAAATTCTATTAAATATTTAAATATAAAATTATGTATTTATTTAGTCTTTTTTTTAATGTGCGCATTCACTTGAGCCTCTGTTATCTGTTATTATACAACTGAAGATTAATTCCAATGATATTTGGATTTGTCAGTAGGAAATTGGCTCTATGGGTACTTTTTCTGGGCTTCATCAGTAAGAAATAGTTTAGGGGGTTATATAAGTAGAAGCAGTCTCTGTACTTCCATACTGACTTCCTTTCTCTAAGAGCATTTCTGTTAGCTGCATGGCCAGGCTCTCTGTGTATCTGTGTACATTGATACTTAATCGCAGGTTTGATCTGAGGGGCAATTATGTCTGTTATCATCGGAATGAGACAGAGGGTAAAATAGATTTACAGAATATTGCTGAACTGTGGATGAACCCACAGCCTGACAATCCATGCTGCCGGCACAAGAGGCCATGTTAACCCTTAGCACCCCTGGAAGTACACCTTCATATGGTGGTTTATTAGAACTGCTCATCAAAGTATCATTCGGAATGTGTGGAACATCTTGACCTTTGCCATTTCCTACTATATACTCAAGAAAAAAATCTATAAGTGCAGTAGACTATTAATCATGTAGCTTCTATGGGCCCAACGACACAGAGGGGCCCATATACCCAGGGAAAAATATACCCTGAAAAGAGTCTGCCTGCTTTATTGCAAAATTACTCTTCAAGACATCATTCAGAAAACGGAAAATTGTTATAACAGATTAAATGAAGAATAAGTATGATTGACAAAAAGAATTGGACATTTTGGAATGAAAAAGTTATACATTTGTGCAAGTTGTGTGTTTTTCCAAATTTTGTTAACTCTTACAGCCTTTCTGCAGAACAGTGACTCCTATGTTCCAGAACTAAATTTACCTGTAGGGCAAAGTATAAAATTCGAGTTTAATACCACTTTGATGAGATTCTGTTGCATCATTCAGGAAGCTGAAGCTAGCAATTCTTACAAAACAAGCAATTCAAGTGTTACTAAACCCACAATGGTAAAATCAGTCTGTATATGCAGTAAAGCATGCTTGTTACACTCACTGTGGAACCTAAGAGGTTAATCCCCCACATTGTGTAAAAAGGATGTTTGATCCTGTCTTATCTCCCTTCTTCTACTGTCCCTCATCCATCTGTTGATAGAACAGAGCCTTATGGGCAAGCTGCACATGCTCAGTTTATTGTGTATTGCTAAAGAGTTTTCTTTTTCTTGTAGAAGTGCATGTGATCAACACAGGGCCAATCAGCGCTGTCCAGACAGAGGGTCAGGGGTTATGCAGCCTCATAGGATAATCAGTGGAGAATGAAAACTCCTCCAACAAGCTTTAACCAACGCTCTCCTGATCACTGATAGAATTCACAAGACTGCTCTAACTGCTGATGATAAAAGGTATTTAGCAGTTTATATTTAATAAAATAATTGCATTTCCATGTGCTGTGTACTGTGAAAGACCAGATATAGTGAATGCAAGATCCTGGGTTTAGTAACACTTTAATACTCACCAACGGTCTGTACTGGAGAACTTGGCTACATTGAAATGATTGTTTATTGTTCATTATACACATTATAATCTGACTATACAATCTCCTTTAGAGATATGAAGTACAAGGGCCTGCTTGGTAGGATACAAATTGATTGGATAGTATATAGGTTTGCCATCTTTTCTTCAAGCCAAACAAGTTAGCGTTTTTTTTTATTTTTATTTTTTGCAGCATACGAAACAACTGAAAAACAAAATGTAGTACAAATAGATGTAAAACGTGTATAACCTTTTTAAAAATTTTGCTGCACCAAAATGCATGGTATTTTGTTACCATACATTTTGCTGCAGGTGAATGAGCACAAAAGCAAGGTGACTTGCTGAAGACTGACCACTGCACACCTGCAACAGACCTTTGTGTTACACACAGTTTTGTGCACATTCCTGCAATGAAAATTGTCCACCTAGGGCAGGGGTAATAAATTAAAACTGAAGGACGACCAGTTACTAAAATTTTCTTCCACCCGAGGTCTGTTATTGCTCTCTAATATAACATAAAAGTAGGCCAATCACATCCATATTTCAAATGAAAGAAAATAAAATCACTTTACATAAGGTGTCCCCACCAGAGTGCCTCCTTACTTCAGGTGTCTCCATCAGATTGCCTCCTTACATCAGGTGCCTCCATCAGAGTCCCCCTTAAATCAGGACCCCCATCAGACTCCACCTTACATTTGGAGTCCCCATTTGAGTCTCTCCACACACAACAGTCCCCCCTTAAATCAGGTGCCGCCAGGTTCCTCCCCCCTCCCTTTCCCCCTGTACTCACAGATAACAAATCACAAAGAAGGCAGCTCCTCCTTTCGCTCTCCAGTCATGTGATAAGTCACGTGACAAGGAGAGAGAGCGGAAGAAGAACAGATGTTCACTCCCCTCCAGTGCCGCGCTGAGACTGAGTTAGGTTCTCAGAGCCAGCTCTCTATCGTCCCCTGCAGGCTGGAGGGAGAAGAACTCCTAATCCTCTCTGCAACTATCATAGGTAGTCACAGTCCGGTCTGAATAATGTGTCCGGTTATCAAGAGGACTGAAAACCAGACACATGATTGTGAATCCCAGACAGGTGGCAACACTAATAGTATATTACATAGTTTTGCTAAATCCGCAGTTGATTGTACAGAGATTGTATGGCCAGACTGCAATGTGGCTAGCCTAAATGTCCCCATAGACTGATCAAAAATCAAGCTGTGTGTGGCCCTGGATCTACCACCTGTACTGCTTGTGCAGAGACTTCTAGGGGAGCCGGTCCTTCCTGTTATGGTTCACAGGACCAATGAGGCTTGACACTGTCTAGGGCCCTTTCTGTGAAGGAAAGCACCTTGGCTTGCTTCAAAGCTTACTGTAAGGGCAGATCAATCTCCACCTAAGAATGCCCATGTAATTCCTATGCCAATGTCACTATGAATAATCAACGGCATGGGCATCAATCCTTCATAGTTGCTGCTTCAACTACATCATATTGAGTCTGGGTTCACACTTCTGCAGTGCGGCATATCACATGTAATTCGCACAGGAACCACACCGCATTCCTGTGCAAATCACATGCGAATTTTGTGCGGTGAGATTTGAGCCATACATAATGTATGGCTCAAATCGCACCACATCCTCACCAAAAAAGGTGCAGGACCCTTTTTTTTGGTACTCACTGGAATCGGATCACATGGGTATACACACCCATGCAATCCAATTCTGCGCATTGCACTGCGTTTTGCGAACCAATTTCAGGGTGTGTCAACTTAACATACACACACGTAGAGGTTCACAAGAACGGGGTGCGATTGTGAAACGGTGCGGAATTCGCACAGAAAACGGTGTGAACCCAAGCCTAAGGTTTTTATGTTCCATGTAGAATCTCATTGTTACTTGATTTATTGTATTGGTTAATTTTCTCCTAAAATGTTCTATTCATAGACATGGTTTTGGTGCAATGCTGCAGTCTTCAAAGGGTTCAAAGGGTTAAAACAGTGTACAGAAGGTCACATATTGCCTCCCAGCCCCCTGTCAGATTTCTTTTCAGAGGGGTGGCACTGACAACTGCAGGTATAAATGCTCTTAAAGCTGAAGTTTAGCTAAAAACATTTTTTTTCCACTACAGCTTCACTTACATTACTAACCTAGAATGAAGAATGTCCCAGATTCTGTGAAAGTCTTCAATGCAGGGCTGCCCTCCTCTCTTCCTGGAGCTGAACTTCTGGAGCTGTGGGGATTAACAGCTTCAGGTCTCCAGGCTCAGCTGCACTAAAGATGATCCTATGCGGATCTCCTCCATTTAGAAAAGTTCTTTAACTGATTGCAATGCCTGTATCAGCATCAGGGCTGGATTAACATAGGGGCAATTGGAGCTACAGCTCTTGGCCCCTAACCTCTACACAGGCTCAGCCACCCAAAAAACACAAGCTGGGAGGGTGCTTATAGGAGGGAATGTTATTTAAACATACACACTGTGTGACAGGTCCAGCTGCATGTGGGGGTTTAATAGTCACGTGACACGCTTCCTCTCTTCCCCTAATCTGCGCTATATTCACCCACCAGCATCTAACTTGTACCCACCCTTTGCCCCATTGACGAATCAGGAAGTGGCGGGGCAGAATGCCCGCCCATATTCTATCTAGGGGCAGTGCTCTGCTCCATTAGGTGAGCGCCTAATTTGCAATTAAGTCCTCACGCACTGGACATTTTTACAGCTGCTGTTTTTGGCTTCTGGTGGCTTTTTCTACAGCCATTAAACTCCCCAGCATGTTATCCTTTAATCATCGTTTTTTGGCAGGAGCGTTTTCCGGCTGGAAAAAAACCCCAGAACTAGTGGGTTTCAAGAGGAGCTTTTTAGCTGTAAAAATGCTCTAATGCTGATAAAAGTTGAAAAACATCGATAAAGCTGAAAAACATCGATAAAGCTGAAAAATGCGGCTATCCGGTGTTTATGAGCATTTTTGAGCCTGAAGATTTTGCGGAATATAACTTGCTAAACTAAGCACTAATGGGGCACAGGATGGGCTGAAGTTAGGCGCTAATGGGTGTGGGGTGGGCAGAACTCGGTGCTAATAGAGCGCAGGATGGGTGGAAGTTAGACACAAATGGGATGTCAGACATGCGTGCTATTTGCCCAATAAAGCCATGCGTGTCCCCCAATGCCCCACTGTGCCTCCCCCACTATAATTGTAGCTGGCAAACTACCCTTAGAAAGTTATCCCTACACCTGGGAGAGACTATGGGTGGGTATTCTAGTTTGCAGCCTCCTGTTAGGCCATCTCTGGGCTGCAAGGCTGAAGAGATAGAACCAGAGTGTTGGGGCTCCACCCTCTACATCACTAGGTGTGCTGTGTGGTTGAGTTGATGTAGAGGGTGTCTCTCTCTCACCCCCCTCTCTGTCTATCACCCCCTTTCAGTATCTCACCCCCTTTCTCTCACCCCCCTCTGTCTCTCTCCCTCACCCCCCCCTCTCTCTCTCTCTCCCTCACCCCCCTCTCTCTCTCAACCCCACTTTCCCACTCTCACCCCCCCTTCTGTCTCCCTCACCCCCCTCTCCATCTCTCTTCTTTACCCCCCTCTGTCTCTCACCCCCCTCAGTCTCTCAACCCCCCTTTCTCTTTCTCTCATCAGCCTTTCTCTCTCTCACAACCCCCCTCTCTCTCTCTCTCTCACCCCTCTGTCTCTCCCACTCACCCCTCTGTCTCTCTCCCTCCCCTTCTGTCTCTCTCACATCCCTTTCTCTCTCTCACTTCCCTTTCCCTCTCTCACCACCTTTCTCTCTCTCCCCCCTTTCTCTCTCCCTTACCCACCTCTGTCTCTCTCCCTCACCCCCCTGTCTCTCTTTCTAATCCCCCGTCTATCTCTCCCTCCTTTTCTCTATCTCACCCCCCTTCTCCCTCTCACCCCCCTTCTCTCTCACCCCACCTTCACTCTCTCACCTCCCTCTCTCTCCCACCCCCCTTTCTCTCTCTTACACCCCCTTTTCTCTCTCTCGCACCCCTCTGTCTCTCCCCCTCACCCCTCTGTCTCTCTCCCTCACCCCCTGCCTCTCTTCCTCACCCCCCCTCTCTCAACCTCCCTTTCTCTCTGTACCCCCCTCTCTCTCACCCCCCTGTCTATATGTCTCTCTCCCTCACCCCCCTTTTTCTGTCTCTCTCCCTCACCCCCCTCTTTCTGCCCCCCCCCCTCCACCCTTCTCTATATTACCATCTGCCCCTCTCTATTTAATTTACATTTTTTTAAATATTTAATTTATTTTAACAAAGTAATGTTTGCATTTTCATTTTATTTATTTGCGGAAAAAGGCCAACCAAATCTTCAGCACCAGGCCCATGATGCTCTTAATCCGGTCCTGATCACAATCTGTGAATGGGGAAAGAATCCAATGACTGATCAAACTCTTCACCACTCACAGATCATGTTACAAGCACCGTAATCAATGAAATATTTTTTTTTCTCAATGGACGAGAGGGCAGGAGGAGCATGTCCCTGTTGGATCATCTTTAGTGCAGCTGAGCCCAGAGACCTGAAATTGTTAATCCCCACAGAAGTTCAGCAGTGGGAAGAGGACAGGGCAGCCCTGCAGTGAAGATTTCTACAAAATCAAGCAGCCCGCACATCATGGGTCATAGTCCACTACAGGTAAGTAATGCAACTGAAGCTGTGGAGAAAAAAAATGTTTTTAGCTAAACTCCAGCTTTGGGGCCAGTTCACAACAGGATGCACATTAAACACGGGTTTACGGCACCCAATTCAAAGTGCACTGCAGTTGTGATCTGTAGTGGGTGTCAATATTAGGTTAATGACACCCCAAACAGGTCGGAAACACAGTGCATTTACCTGCACTGGATTGATTGCATGGAATGAAAGTACCATGCAATATGGTTGCAGTGAGTTTCCAAAAGTAGTGCATGCACTACTTTTGGTGCAGTGAAGTACAATTTCAGCCCATTTAAAATGAATAAGCTGAAATTGCATCACACAGAACTGCATTCCTGTTCAATTCCCAGTGTGAATTGGCCCTTAATGTGAAATAAGCATTTAACTGAAAATTTTATTTTCTATTGAATTATTTTTTTATCACAAAAAACAAGATATAATGCATAATATTTAGGATACATTTTATACACATCTTGTTCTTGATTTTGTGTCTTGCACAAAAAAGTTGGAGCTTTCCCTTTGCATATTTGTAGCCTTAGATGGACTGTAGATGGCAGCGGATTTCCCCCTATCTAAGTTGATGAAGCATAGGAAAAGCTATGACTGTAAAGATGTATTGTGATTTGTGTGTAGAATCCATAATGAAATGTATACATGTACATAATGTATACAAATATTGTAATATACACATGTAATGTGTAGAAATGATAATATTCCATTTAGAAAACAAAACTGAGACGATCCCCAAACTGGCACAATGTGACATTTACTGCCTCCTCCCCCCCTCCGCTGCCACATTTGGCACCTTTGGGGGGGGCAGGTACCTTGTTTTGACAGGCACCCACTCCAACTTCTGGCTGAGTTTGCCGTGGTGAACTGAGCTGGAAAATGTCAGTGTAAAAATGTCCACCGCAATATCGCAGCCCCACTATAAGTCAGTGATCGCTGCCTTTACTGGTATAAACAAAATTCCAGCATATGTCCCATAGTTTGTAGACGCTATAACATTTCCACAAACTATTCAAGATACACATATTGGGATTTTTTTTTACCAAAAATATGTAGCAAAAATAAATTTTGACCTCAGTTTATGATATTGATTTTTAAAATGTTTTATTGGATATGTTTTATAGTAGAAAATAAAAAATATTGTTTTTTTAAAAAAATGTTTGTTTATAAAGCAAATAGTAAAAACCGCAGAGGTGATAAAATACCACCAAAAGAAAGCTCTATTTGTGGGGAAAAAAAGGACATACATTTAATTTATGTACAGCAATGCATGTTGCGTTGACATGCAATTGTCAGTTAAAGTAACGCAGTGCTGTATCACAAGAAATGGCCTGGTAAGGAACGGGGGTAAATCTTCTGGAGGTCATGTGCTTAAAGCAATTATGTTGCCAAAATAAAAAAAAATCTAAAAAGGTAACCTGTAAATGAAAAGAGACAATACTTACCCAAGCTCTCAGTCACTATTAGGGATGGAGATCCTGGTTCAAGACGAGCACAGGTTTGCACCAAATTTTGCTTGTTCAGGTGTTCGAATGCCAGACTTTCAACCCACTTGGCAGTAACTGAACATCATATACAGTAGCGGATGTTTCTCCTGCTACTATAACTGCTATCAAGGTTGAATGTTGGCACCCACCCTCATCCTTAGCAATCCAATGACACCATCTCCTTCATTTATTGGCTGGAAATTCCCGGCCATGAAAACATAGTGGCCGAGATAGTTAAGAAAAAAAAAGTGTGGGGTTTCCCTCCATATTTTATACCAGGCCCTTCAGGTCTGGTATGAATTATAAGGTGGATCCCATCCAAAAGCATGAAGTCCCTGTTAAATTTCATACCAGCACCAAAGGGTCTGGTATGGCATAAAAGAGTGACCCCATTGCAAAAATCAAGAAATATAAGCATGGGATACCCTCAAAAATCCACATCAGACTTTTATCTAAGCATGCAGGATAAAGCCAATCCTTAACTGGTTTGAATCTCTGCTGATTCAGCAGGGATTGGCTGAGATTTGAATCATGTATGGGCAGGGGCGGACTGACCATTTGGAAACTCGGACACTGCCTTAGGGCCTGTGACAGTAGGGGGCCCCATGAGATGCCCCTGGTACCTTTTTCATGGGCTTTTTTGAGTTTGGGCAAGGACACAGGGGCCCCATGATCCCCTATTGCCCAGGGGCCCCATGAGTTGTCAGTCCGCCCCTGAGTATGGGTACAACCAGCACGTCGGATTTTACATGTGATTTATTTCTAGTGTCTATTATAGCCATTAGCGGTTACAAATGTGTTTTCCCGACAAGGACTGCTCCCTTCGCCCTCATTAAAAAGTGAATAGAAAAATAATCAGCAGATATAGATACAGTATCTGGGCAGATGAGATTGTTTGGAAATCTCAACTTCTGCTTTAGTAGTCAAACTTGAGCTCTTCCTGCTTCCAAAGCTTTCCTAAGGCAGCCCACAGATTAATCTGGTTTTTTTTTGTTCAACCAGCCAATTGAATTAAAAAACTGACCTGATTCCCTAATCTACACATTCTAGGTGTATGGAGGAATCATCAGTCATTGTATTCTGACAACTGAGAGACTTCCCTGCTGTCACTGATCAGCACTGCCAGTTATAGCTTGCAGTGCTGATCAAGTGGGGAAAATCCAACAGGGCATTTGTATGGACGTCAATTGATATATTGGCATCTGTACAGTCACAATGCCCATACATGGATCAAAATTCATCCTGTCCCTGCTGAACCAGCAAATTTCAATCCATGCCTGGCTAGCTTAATGAGTAAGAGTATTGGGACGGTCCTTCCTGTAATAGGCCAGTACCGTTCATGACATCAATTGACCAGTAGAGGGGCTGTGGAGATGGAACGTTTTATAGGTAATGCTGAGATTTGAGTGGTATATCTGGATTTACTGACTGCTTTATAACACGGTTTTTATAGATGGAAGCCTCAGCATATGCACTGTTCAATTTTGTGACAGGTTTACTTTAAATATGCAGCTTTGTGCAAACTTGTGTGGTTTACAGCCATTTTGCAGCACACCCACCAACACCGTCAGAGGCCTTTATTTACGCCAAATACAAAACCACAAACTCAAGCTGGAGCAGGTGGAGTATTGTAGAGAAGAATATAAATTGGATGGAAAGATGCTGCAGAGCCACCTTGAAGCCCAGTCAAACATTTAATAAATAATGCCACACTGCAACTGAAAAACGTAGATGGAGGAGAAATTACTGATATTTTTGTGTTGTTACTATGTTTCTGTATAGTGTTGGCAGTTGAAGGCTGACTTTACTGAAAAATAGTTAGAAATGTAATGAGAATATACTCAGTGACATACAATATATGGACCTAACTGTAAAACACACTCAATATAAAATACCACTGATTAAAGTTGAACTCCAGGCAAACAGCTAAATAGAAAGATGTGATATGTATACAGGATTTGTCTTACCTGTCAAATGATTTGTATTTCTGTCCATCCAGGCCTGAGATTCTGTCCAGCCAGCCTGGTGGCCCAACCTTTCTCTGCTCTTTTTAAAGAGGAACCTGAGGTACCGGAGTTACAGTCTTTTTGGGGGGAGAGGAGTGGGTACCAATTTTTATTTGTACCCCCTCCCACTTCTGCAATCCTCACCTAGGAGTTTGTAAGGGGTAGGGGCAGCAGGGTGGTGGTTGTTTCTCACATCCTCCATGTTTTCCAATTAAGTCATTGGGTGCCAAGGTTGGGAAACATAAGAGGCCTACTCTAGGCAGGTTGTATAGGGTCTCTTTGTCTACTTCACACACATGGGGTACCTTTGCTTGAATGCCATTTTCACCAACGCCGCGGGACAAGGCTGAGGGTGCCATCAGGGAATACTCGACTTAGGGAGGGACTCTACTCTTAGAGGTTAAAGTACAGCATATATACTTGCACAACAACTGTTTTCCAGCTAACTCACGGGTCCCCGTGTAAATGTATATCTTTCAACTGTATCATGCAATTAGGAGGGCCATGCTGAACACTAAGCACAGCACAGCGTTTCCCACTACTGGTTCCGGTAGCAGCATTGAACCCCATCGTGCACATAACAGAGGGTCCAACGTTCACTTGACTTTAACTCTTGATTTTCTGTACCTCTGTACAGCATGGGGACCTCTGCAGTGCAATTCTGCTACAGTTGGACCACGGCGTAGGGAGTGGCGACAACATCTCTGCAGCTAGAGGCAATCCCACCTATCACAGGGACGTGTTCCGACAGGCTGCTTCCGAACGGTACCTTTGTTGTTCATGCAGGGGCAGACTGACCATTTGAAAACTCGGGCACTGCCCGACAGCCCGGGGTCAGTAGGGGGCCCCATGAGATGCCCCTGGTACCTTTTTCATAGGCTTTTTTGAATTTGGGCAAGGAAACAGGGGCCCCATGATCCCATATTGCCCGGGAGGCCCCATGAGTTGTCAGTCCGCCCCTGTGTTCATGACAACTGCAAGTATATCTTTCACTAGAAAGACTCTCTACATGCTCACTCTTCATCCTCTTTAACAACTTCCCAAATGCCCTATAGCAGAAATACTGCTACAGAGCAGCAGGGGTGTGCAAAATCACGTGTATATATATATATATATATATATATATATATATATATATACGTGATTTTACAGTTCCAGGTAAGGGGCGAGTGCGCCCTACCTACGCTGCCATTCACGGCTGTCAATCTCCGGGTTCCGGCTGGTGATTACTCGCCAGCGCCCGGTGACTGCCGAGGATCTCTGACGGGGAGGAGAACTGTTTTGTTTACTAACAGTCCTCCTCCCTGTCAGCTCATGCACACTGCTTTGGATGGCTGTGCACAGCACAGCCATCCAAACAGTACACTTACAGTGAAGCACACAAATATAGCCCCATAGTAAAGCCTACAGTTAACTCTTTGAGCGCCCCTCATGTTAACCCCTTCCTGCCCAGTGCCATTAGTACAGTGTCAGTGCTTTTTCTAAGCACTAATCACTGTATTGGTGTCACTGGGGATGTCAGTGACACCAAGTCAGGTACCCCCAGTGTCAGAATGTCCACCGCAGTCCCGCTATAACTCGCTGATTGCTGCCATTACTAGTAAAAATAAAATAAAAAATCCACTATATATACCGCCATTTGTAAATGCTATAACTTTCACGTAAACCAAATAATTTACACGTATTGGGATTTTCTTTTAGCAAAGACATGTAGCAGAATACATTTTGACCTAAATTTATGCTGAAATTTGATTTTTTAAATTTTGTTACTGGACATGTTTAATAGCAAAACGTCAAAAATATTGTTCTTTTCCTCCAATTGTTGGTCTTTTATTTATAGCGCAACAAATAAAAAACACACAGGCAATAAAATACCACCGAAAGAAAGCTCAATTCATGGGGAAAAAAGGACATAAATTTAATTTGGCGTTGCATGACCGCGCAATTGTCAGTTAAAGTAATGCAGCTCCGTAATGCACAAAATGGCCTGGTCAGGAAGGGGGGGGTGGAATCCTCTGGAGGGCAAGTGGTTAAACAACACATCTAGCTCACCTCTATACTCCCAGTCTGTTACAAGACAGCAAAGGAACAGCAAAGACTAATGAGGGCCATCTCTTTGCTCTCTCCTGGTAACAGCATGTTCCTCATATGAGTGCAGGACACCTGATTGGTCTCAAATACTGCCACACCCTCTATCAGTTGGAAGTTGCTGCACAGTGGGGGTTAAAGGATGGTTTAAGAACTTTTACTAGTCATATAAATAAAAATGCATAACTGCATTTATTTTTATTTTTTTTATTTGCCTGGTGTTCAGTTTTAACTGTCTGAATAAAATGATCAGAGACTGATACAATGTCTGTAAAAATTGTGAATTTACGCTGTCCTGGTTTTGAATGTTTTGTAGCAATAAGCAGATGAGTTCTATTTTAGAAGAATATTTTAATCTGCAGCTCATTTTGGCCAGAAAAGGACAAAAGACACCTTGTCTTCCAGAGAGCCTATCTCTGAGGTGGGCTGCTGTGTGCATAAGGAGGTTATAGTCAGCCTGCACCTGGGTCTGGCACACTGGAATGTCAGGGATCTGGGCTTGTGATCGACAGGACAGGCATGCAAGATAGCGCAGATGAAGCCTCTGTATACCTGCCATTAAAACATTGTTTCTGCAAACACTACCTTATCCGGAATGAATAGCATTATTATGTTTAATAAACTGAGATAAAACTCCAAATTTTCTTAAATCATATAAAATGAACGGTTTTGTGTTCTAGCCATGGTGTATCTGCAAAATGCAATACTCATCCTTTCTTTGATGCTATACTTTGCTGAATCATTGCTTTTCCATCCAGTGCTGGTCCTCTTCTTGACTGAATGACACCTAGTATCATTCAACTTACTTCCTGTGAGTCCAGGATGTCAGGGACCCACCCCTGGGGGGATGTCATCAAGCCGCCCCCATGGACTCACAGTAGGTTGCTGCAGGGAACATCACCATGTCATTATGTGGCACTGCTCGCTGCAGCAGGAAGGACCCACCCATTGCCGAAGAGGGAATTAGAATCAGAGGACACATGACATCATACAGTCAGACCAAACACCTCTTTTAAAAACATATATATACAAATATTTTAATGTTGTTGGGGTCTGTGGTGAAGGGGTACTGAGGTGTAGGATGCTTAGAATAAATAGCTCCTTAAAAAATGTTTGAATACAACTAAAAAAATGTTGGAATACAACTAAAATATGTACCTCTCTCTGAGTTTGATGTATACACTGCATCAGCATTTAGCAGAATGAACAGAGCTGATGAATTACAGACGTACCTCAGTTTACGAATTTAATGCATTCTGTGGGACTTTTTGCTTTGCGAACAATTCGCAAACCAAAACGCGGTTTCCCATAGGAATGCATTGAAGACCAATTAATCCATTCCGGAGATCAGAAAAAAGTAAAAAAACATATTTTACTGTTCAAAACTCTTTATAAAGTGCACTTTAAAGGCATAAATACTGTACAGGGACATGATTAAAAATTAATTCATAAATACATTGAAAACCAATTAATCCGTTCCAGAGGTCAGAAAAAAGTAAAAAAAAAGTATTATCTGTTCAAAACTCCTTATAAAGTGCACTTTAAAGGCATAAATACTGTACAGGGACATGATTAAAAAAAAAAAATAGTAAATGCACTGAAAACAAATTAATCCGTTAAGGAGGTCAGAAAAAAGTAAAAAAAAGTCTTTATCTGTTCAAAACTCTTTATAAAGTGCACTTTAAAGGCATAGTACTGTACAGGGACATGATTAAAAAAAAATTTGTAAGTGCATTGAAAACCAATTAATCCATTTTGGAGGTCAGGAATAAGTAAAAAAGTCTTATCTGTTCAAAACTCTTTATAATGTGCACTTTAAAGGCATAGTACTGTACAGGGACATGATTAAAAAAAAATTGTAAATGCATGGAAAACCAATTAGTTTGGTCGTATTGCGAAACAAATTCGTAAACCGAGGCATTATTTTCAATGGATTTTCATTCGTAAACCGAAAATTATTTTAACCGAGGCGTTCGTAAACCAAGGTACGCCTGTACCAGTGTGTTGCTGCTTCTCCATTGTACTCAATTGTAGGCTGGAGGGGGGAAGGTGACACCACTGTGTCAACATCCTGGCTGTGCTGTCTAGTAGAGGTATATGAATCGCACAATTTACTGAACAAAATTGCAAATTCTTAGCAGACAATATAGTAAACATGAGTATTTCAAATGTATTTATCTATGTAGCTGGAGTTCAGTTTGGATAACACATTTATGCAATTTTAAAAGAGAAATATGACTTTTTTTTTTTAATCATACTTATGTAGATGGATGTAGCATTGAATCCAATGCTGCTTCTGCCACTCGCCGGCTCTAAGGGTGAGAAATGAGCAATCAAATATTCATTGATCGCTCTGTTCTGCCCGCCTTTCTGAGCAGAGAGCGGTGACTGTCGGTCACCACTCTATGCTCGCGCCCCCTCCCAGTGATCATTGGAGCCCTGGGCTGTGGAGGGGGTGCGAGCGTCTGGCTCAGGTTTTTAACGGCTTGCTGAGACGCAGAGCCAGGTGCCGGTCCAAGCTCGTAGGTGGATCCCTACCATATGTTTGTGATCCTTCCCCAGGCTGGACTGGCTCTGTGATGTCAGCCAACAGCGGGCCTAAGGCCACTGATGGCTGAAAATGGGTCACAGGAGTGCAGAACAAACTGCACTCCTGTGATTCACAGGATGAGTACAGCCAGGCTGTACTTTTCCTTTAAGCATATTAAGACAAAATTTTTAACCTAGCCATAGAAATGAGACAATGGTTAAACATCCAGGCCCAGTCTGGGTATACATGTTGTTCTTTGCCACAGTTATTGAATTGCTTGGGAGGAAGGAGGTGAGCCTGACATGCTTCAACCAATCATGGCATATGCTTATCAAAGGGAAGAAATTGTGATTCTATAATGTTTTCTAAACTGTCCAATCATTTTCTCTCCTGAGATTTATCAGCCAGGATTGTCTCCAATTGTACGTCTACCTGAATTTGTCTCCAGACATGTCCGAAGATGTCCAGATCAGAAGGTAATCTTGTGCTTTAGGCTATATTTATTTCAGAGGTATTATTTGCCAGTGGTTAAAGTGATCCTGTCACCAACCTAGAATAAATATAGGTAAAAGCACAGAAATTCAGGTATTTTAAATGCTCACATACAGTGTTTTTCCTTTTCCTAAACAACTATTTTATTGATTTGCAGTGGTATTAAACTACAAAATTTGATGACTGCACAAGAGTCAATTCCCTAACAGAGCTCCCTCCCTCCTTCAAAGCCCTCCCATTTTGTGGGAGTGTCTAATTACTTTCCATGCTGACCCAGCATCTCTGCCCCTCCCATCACCTCCTTAACCTCTCTGTAGCTGCCAGGGGAGGAGTGAGGAAAATATTATAGAGTGATAGCTCTGAATCTGCAGGGACTGCTAACATCACATCCAAGATGGCACACCCCACAACAGTCTCAGGGATTTTGGATACCTACAGGTAAGTTGTATACATACTGTCTAGTCCTTCCCATTTCCTTTGCCAGGCACATAGGCTCATTTACTCGTTTCTCTAATAACCAGTCCAGGGGTATTGTTTTTTGTTTGTTTTTTAATTTTTGGAGAACTTGGATAGGGCTGAGGGAGATGAGTGGGGCACTCCAAAAAAAGGCACTATGTACACTTCAGGACTTGATCTAATCTTCACAATAAGCTATGTCTGTACTTGAATCAAACAGTGGACTTCAGGATTAAGGCAGTAGTAACATTTGTAGTAGTAGCAATAACTTCCATAGAACCCCAGAGCAGTGTCTCTTTAAAGTAGGCCAGGTGGACAAAGCTCTTCAGAACACCAGACAGTGTTCCCTTTGCTAGACCCACAGCTGACCTCCTAGTACCAGAAGGAGTTAAACAGCGCATAGTCTCTAAGATTCTTTAGTCTGTACTCACAAGGCCCAAGAGCAGCTGGATGCCTTCCTCTGTGACACCAGACCAGATCTTCAGTAGACAGCCCCTCAGTTAACATAGAAGAACCCAGATCTCATAATCCAGGCCCTCAGGTCTGCATAACTCCACTACTGTCATCCAGAAACCTCCATAGTTTCCTGAATACAGAGGAAGCTATAGGCAGACTAGCAGCACCTGAGCACAGCGAACAGACCTAACTAAATGATCAGAGCTCACCAAGTACAGTTATCTAACTATGCCTTTACATAACAGATAATTACAGCCACTCTGAATACAGAATGTAATTAAATTTACCTATCAAAAACACAACTATTTCTATCTATCTAACACTAGCACCTACCTAGGTGAGAGCTACACTCATATGATCCTATGGAAAGATTGTTGTTGAACATGTGCTGTGAAGGGCTCCATTCAATCGACTTTTTAGGAAAAAGCACAAAAAATATAACAGAGTGCAGAGCGTTGGTATGAACATGACTAGCTTTCAAACAATGGATTGCAGTTTTCCAGGGCTGGAAATTGCAGTCTTCCCTGGGGATGACTACTACTTGCCTAAAACCACATGTGGAAAAGGAGCTAGGAGGATACCAAACGGGATTTATGACTGGAAGGTCAACAACAGATCATATTTTCTTTTTGAGTTAAGTGTATTAAAGACCTTTTAGAATACAAACACATCACCTGTTTGTTGTTTTTAAAGCAGTATAAGATAGTATCAAAGAAACATTTATATAAAGCCATAAAAGCATGCCAAAAAAAGCTAAACAGTCAGAAGGGTGCAACTTACCAGGCCAAATAGTACAACACAGATATGCATCTAAATATTCTTGGCAATGAATATTGTTAATGTACTGTAGCAGAAACATCAACATTACCTTTAGAAGTCTGATTGCATACAAAATGATTCCTCCTATCCTCATTGGCTGGAATTATTCTATTTTTACTATCTGACAGCTCACTGTACTGCTGTTTCATGTAACTGTCAGCCAGTAGAAAAAAATAATTTCAGTAAGAAAGAGGGATAATGACATTGTAATAATACCCAGGCAAATACATCCTTGCCAACACCTTCCAGTGACCCTTTAAGTGAGGGACCTTTAATGCCTGAGAGGGGGCTTCTGTATCATGTGACTGCTGTCATTGGCCCTCACAGCAGTCACGTAATTGGGGGCCCATCATATTAGCTCCCAAACAAAAGCTGTGACAGTGTGCTGCAAAAGAGCCGAGTGAGTTTTAAAACAACAAATATGAAGACTTTCTAGGTTCACATCGAGTGAGCCTAGAAAGAAAATGGCAGCTGCGACTAACATTGCTTTGTTGATAAGCCATGTTGATGGGCTAGATTACAACGAACAGTGCATTAAGGCACTTCAAAAGTCCAATCCAAATTGAGCTGTTTTGACATTTTGACTATACACTTGATATAGCTTTTGACAATATGTATTTTTTACTTGAAATGTGTAATTTAAATACCTCAGCATGCCATACCTATCTAAGCATTCCTTCACTGTCACTTACATGTCTACCTCTTCCTGTCCTCTTCCTCTTTCTGTAAGGATCTCACAAGGCCTTGTCCTTGGACATCTTGTGTTCTGTATCTACACCTTTCCCCTTGGTCAGCTGATAACCCTGCATGGCTTCCAATAATATCTCTATGCTAAAAGCACCCACGTTTCTTTCTCTAATCCTAAATTCAATGCTTCAGTTTTCTTCATACTTTAATCTACTAACTGACATATCATGGATGTCAAACCACTTTTTAAAATGTATTCTTTTAAAAACCGAGGTCCTAATGATGTCTCCCTACCCACTGACCCACACACACACACCCCAATGCTCCCTCCCCAGGCTTTTCTTTCAAGATTAATAGAACAACAATATTTCCCTTCCCTCAAATCAGGGTGCTAGTTGTAATCCCAGACTCTGACCTCCCCTTTAAGACCGACATTCAATCACTTTCCAAATCTTGCCACCTTCACCCCTTTTTAATCAATGACACTACCAAACTATTAACTCACTCTATTGTTATTTCTTGTCTCAGCTACTGCCACTCCCTGCTCGTTGGCCTAACTCTACACGAGCTTTCTCTCCTTCAGTCTATCATAAATGCTGCTTCCAGACTTATCCACCTTACCAACCAATCCCTGGCTTTCAACTGACCAAGGAATACAACAACTTAAAATATTAATTACTTTTACCCTCTTCCTGCCCAGGCCAATTTTCAGCTTTCAGTGCTGTCACTGATGACAATTGTGCGCACATGCATGCTGTACCCATATGAAATTTTTATCATTTTTTTTTCACACAAATAGTGCTTTCTTTTGGTGGTATTTAATTACCACTGTTTTATTTTTTGCTAAACAAGTGAAAATTAAAAAAAAAAAAGTTTTTCTTTATTTCTATTATAAAATTTAGCAAACAGGTAATTTTTCTCCTTCACTGATGTGCATTGATGAGGCTGCCCTGATAGGCTGCACTGATGGGCACTAATAGGTTGCACTGATGAGGTGGCATTGATGAGGAGGCACTGATGTGGCTGCACTGATATGCAGCACTGATAGGCGGTGATGGGCCCTAATAGGCAGAACTGAAGTGCATTGACGGGTGGCACTGCTTGGCATAGATTGGCAGCACTGATTGGCAGCACTTTTGGGGTCTCTTTTTACAGTTGCGGTTATCAGCAGTAGTTTCCTCACACTGTAACAAGTGTATTTACATGGTGAATATATCACAAACCCCAGCGCATAAGAAAAACTTTTCAATAGGTGATATAGGTAAAAGTATGCTGCTGAGCACCGATGTAATACACAAATTAATAGAGATAATATATAAACAGCGCAAATCAAAAAACCTCCTCACCAAATATATAGCATCAATCAACAAAAACAATAACAATATATAAATCAATATAAATATCGTTGAAAACAAATAATTTATAATTTTTATTTTTATATATTTTTTTCTTTATTTTTATTTTTATATTTTTTATTTTTATGTTATTCCTTATTTTTATTTATATATATTTTTATTTTGGTTTTTGCATTGCGAGTATGTGCACATATGTGTGTGTACATGTAGTGTACATTGATCCCGTATGTGTACACAGTATATGTGGATTTGCAACCTATATTGCTTTTTTTGGAATTCCTGTTTTAAACATATATTTATATGGTTTGATCATTGGTCAAGTGATCTTGCAGTTAGTCTTATGACATTGTTTTTTAATATTAATAAAGGTTTAAATGGTGAATTCTTGTTGAACCATATATCGGTTTACTAAGTGTGAAAGAATCTCACGCTGGGGAGCAGAGGATGACAGTGAAGGAGTAAGCGTCATATGGGTAATTAACATATGGGAGAAGAAGGGAGGGATCCTGTGCTGTATAAAAAGCGGCTGATGACTGGAAGTGATGTCTTGAGAACGCCCTGTGGGAGGGGTGAAACGCGTCGACGCACTTCCGGCCTGCCGTCCATACGCCCTGCATCACTTCCGGTGAGTGGAATGCACGCTGAGTGGTGCGTTCCAGGTGGCCATCTTTGTTGCTGGAGCTGTGTTCTGTTATCCTCTGAAAACCAACAGGCTGTGAGGTCTCTGGATTGAAGTGTGGATATGTGGACTTGTGTGAGCCAATGAAGGCAATAAATCAATGCTTTTTATTATCTTTGAACATGTGAGTGGCCTTAATTTTAATATTGCATATGGCAGTAGCAATATCACACCATGGTATTTTTCTCTTTTGCACCGCTGTGGAGCTCATATTAGGAGTGAGTGGAAGGAGAACAACAAGCCTTAAAAAGCGGATAATGAGCTCTGGGGGATATAGAGGGGGTTTAGGATCCCTAAAATCCTAAAAGGTGCAATACTCACCAATATCTGTGAGTGCGGTTGATGTTGATTTTACACTGGTGGATAGTGGAAGCACATTTCTTTGGGAGAAGATTGTTTTATTATATTTTTTGGGAAGAAGGACTCTTTTATTTTATTTTTATTTAAATTTTTTTGTACACATTTAATATTTTTTTGGACACCTTATAAATTATAAATTATTTATTTTCAACAATATTTAATATTTTTTTGGACACTTTATAAATTATAAATTATTTATTTTCAACAATATATATATTGATTAATATATTGTTATTATTTTTGTTGATTGATGCTATATATTTGGTGAGGAGGTTTATTGATTTGTGCTGTTTATATATTATCTCTATTTACCTGGTGATCACCTGTGATTGGACACAGTTGATCACATGGTAAAAGGCTGCTATCTTTGGCCCTAGGACACATCGATCAAAGACAGCGCCGGGTGAGCACCGCGGAGGGCACGTTCTGGGAGTATGTCATATGACGCCCTCCCTGAACTGGACAACCATGCTGTAGCTGTCATTCGGCTGTAGTGCAGTCAAGGCGTGGTTAACAATTTAAAAAGCCATTCACAACCCCCCGCTATATCACTAAGCTCATCTCAAAGTATCAACCAAATTATCCACTTTTCTCCTACCATGACCTCCTGCTCTCTTGCTTCCTTGTAATCTCCTTTCATGTTGACATCCAGGACTTCTCCAGAGCCTTTCCCATCCTCTGGAACTTCCTACCCCAAGTTTTATGGCTATCTTCCACACTGTCTGCCATTAGATGATCCCTGAAAATGTATCTCTTTAGAGAAGCCTATCCCACCTCCTAGCTAGAAACTAAATCTTACATTCTCGGGGCCTTTCTAACCCTTTCATCTTGAATTGTATTGTGATTGTACTGTCTACCTTTATTTTGAAATGCAGTGCAAACTGTTGGCGCTAAATTAATTCTGTAATGATATACAGAACATTGTTGGAAAAGCAAATAACATGACATTTTAGAAGGGCCACAGAACATTAGGTACTCTACATAGCAGATACTGCATAGCCACATATCTAGAAAATGTTCTATGTATATAGAAAATCTTTCCACATAACAGAATCTGATGAATTCATGGAAAATGCACTCTAAAATATAGATCAACAATAAAGAATAAAATGCCAAATTTTGTATCAATACAAACATTCTTTACAAAGAACACCTGGGCCTAAAGACAAAGCATTTTTCACTATAGTATTGCACTGTAATTAATTGATCCATTGATTTTAACAACCTGAGCTTAGGGCAGCATATAGTAATTAGCATGGCTTTGCAGCACAGCACATAACCATTTCCTTTATTTGTTAGTTATTCCATAGCAGGGGTGGACTGACCATTTGGAAACTCAGGCATTGCCCAAGGGCCCCATGTTTGGGCAAGGACACAGGGGCCCCATGATCCCCTATTGCCTGGGGGCCACATGAGTTGTCAGTCCACCCCTGTTCCATAGGTGGGATTTCTTCACTTGAGTCTGCTTTTTGTGGCCATTGCAAAGGCACTTATGGATTTTCAGTATATTATGCATTTATAACATAAGGAGTACAAGGTGAATGTGAATACTTAAGACATGAAGGTAGGTGGGAACCAGTCATGAAGGATGGCAGGGACATCTCACCAGTGGAGTCCCAAGAGATATTAAAAGCCAGTAAATGATATAGCCCACCAGACTCCTACAACTAAAATGCTACTTTTCAGTAGACTGATCCTTTAACTATCTATCACAAAATGCAGCTATAATGCACCCTTCACTAATATGTATTTCATTTCTTGTCCAAATGGTAAAATCTCTGAGAGTGAAATCAATGTCGTGTTTATCTCGAGATGTAGATACCTGATGTACCAATTACTTTAATTCAGGGGCTACCGTATATCTTTACACAGAACATATATAACCAAATATAAATCAAAGATGTTATGATAGTACTAAAAATTGCATGCATTTTATGTTTCTTGAAATGCAGAAAGCCTAATGTTTGGAGATTGTATATAGATCACTATTGCTTATCCTTCCAGCTGCTATGTACAACATTCTGTTTATCTAAACCTTGGAGAGGAATTAGCTTAATCTTACCTCTCTAGAATCTCTTTGATGCTGGCATTCAGTGGAATGTTTTGAGCAGTTAACCCTATAGCAATAGAATAGAACTGAACATGCAAAATCATCATTTTTTTCAAGGAGAACAAGACAAGTATGTTGGATGTATTTAAAGGTGGAATAAGTAAGCAGGTTTCAATCTTCTCTTTGCATGTACAATATGTTCCTATTAAAATCAGTGAAGAATCAGTGAATCTTCAGGCACATAAATTACCAAAGGCAAATTGGCTGTTAATTTTGCAAGGGAAGTTTGACTTTGAAAGGGGTTTTTCCCTTAACTTAGTGAATGTGGGGAAAAAAAATCACTTTTCAAAGAATACCCATGTGCAAGGAAAATAAAAAAAAGAGCAGCAATGTTGCTTGCACATGATTAGATGATGGAAGTTGGCAGAGCTTAACCTCATTCTCTAAGGTAAGGGAAAATTCCCTTGCAAAGTGAACAGCAGATTTGCTTTTAGTAAATCAACCCCTCGACCCCAATATTTTCACAGTTAAAATGGCCTAAAGACATCGGAGAGAATTCCAAAATCATTGTATCCATTTCCAACTAAAACTATTTTATCATTTTTAGTTGCATGTTGTAGCTTGTTGAAGTACAATAGGACTTGCTATTTCAGAGACGAATAACCTGCAGCGGAGAGCTACAGGTCATTTGTCTGTGGTTTATAGCAAGTACCCCCCTAGGTACAGTTGTGTTCAAAATAATAGCAGTGTCTTGAAAAAAGTGAATAAAGCTCAAAATCCTTCTAATAGCTTTTATTTCCATACACACAAATGCATTGGGAACACTACACATTCTATTCTAAATCAAAACATGAAGAAAAATATATCAAATTTGTGTTGTTCCTCTAAAAAAATCGAAGAAAAGTGAATATTAGACTGTTCAAAAAAATAGCAGTGTTTGTATTCTTCTTTACAAACTCAAACATTCACTATATAAACTGAAAAATGTTTGAAGATTTTGCTTTCCTTTGAATCACTTAATTAATATTTAGTTGTATAAGCACTGTTTCTGAGAACTGCTGTACATCTGTGTTGCATGGAGTCACCCAACTTCTGGCACCTGTGAACAGGTATTCCAGCCCAGGATGATTGGACTACATTCCACAGTTCTTGCTCTATTTCTTGGTTTTGCTTCAGAAACTGCATTTTTGATGTCACCCCACAAGTTTTCTATTGGATTAAGATCCAGGGATTGGGCTGGCCACTCCATAACGTCAATCTTGTTGGTCTGGAACCGAGATGTTGCATGTTTACTGGTGTGTTTGGGGTCGTTGTCTTGTTGGAACACCCATTTCAAGGGCATTTCCTCTTCAGCATAAGGCAGCATGACCTCTTCAAGTATTCTGATGTATTCAAACTGATCCATGATCCCTGGTATGCGATAAATAGGCCCAACACCGTAGTATGAGAAACATCCCCATATCATGATGCTTGCACAACCATGCTTCATTGTCTTCACAGTGTACTGTGGCTTGAATTCAGTGTTTGGGGGTCGTCTGACAAACTGTCTCCGGCCACTAGACCCAAAAAGAACAATCTTACTTTCATCAGTCCACAAAATGTTGCGCCATTTTTCATTAGGCCAGTCAATGTGCTCTTTGGCAAATTGTAACCTCTTCAGCACATGTCTTTTTTTCAACAGTGGGACTTTGCGGGGGCTTCTTGCAGATAGCTTGGCTTCACATAGGCGTCTTCTAATTGTAACAGGACTCACAGGTAACTTTAGACCTTCTTTGATCCTACTGGAGCTGATTGTTGGCTGAGTCCTTGCCATTTTGACTATTCTTCTATCCATTTGAATGGTAGTTGTTCGCTTTCTTCCACGTCTTTCAGGTTTTGGTTGCCATTTTAAAGCATTTGCGATCATTTTAGCTGAGCAGCCTATCATTTTCTGCACTTCTTTATATGTTTTCCCCTCTCCAATCAACTTTTTAATCAAGGTATGCTGTTCTTCTGAACAATGTCTGGAACGACCCATTTGCTCAGAATTGCAGAGAGAAATGCACTGTAACCAGCATGTACAACATTTGCTGCCTTCCTTCCTTAAATAAGGGCAATAATTGCCACATGTTTTTCAAAGAATGACTGACCTCACTAATAGAACCCCACACTGCTATTATTTTGAACATGCCCCTTTCAATGAGTGATTCAATTACACAGAATCAGCAGCATGCATGTCATGACTGTTGGGTCTGTTGGATTTCTATTACTCTACTACACCTGCTAGTACATTATTTGCAATGTAGAAATATCATTTCTACCAAAAACAGTGATTGATCAGGTTAGTGATGTCTGACTGCTATTATTTTGAACAGAACTGTATATCTATATATTTTGAGCTGAGGGTGACAGAGCAGCCAATTAGAAAAAATATGTTTTTCTTTACTGTTGAGGTCAACATTTAGCTCTAACACTACCTATAAACAGGGATGGGCAGTTGGATGTGGAGGCACAATAACATTGGCAAAATGTCCTGCTTGAGCAGTTCACACTTGAGCATAATATCTTAAGCAGATGGAAGGAGGATTTCCCTACTTCAGCTTGTATCAGAAAAAATTAAGAGAGGTGGGATGGAAGTCTAATCAGGATAATCAATTTTTCCCCTTCTCGGGACACAGGTGTGTCCCGAGGTTATCAAAGGCTCATAGATGTATGATAAAGCTTACCTCCATCCTTAATAATCTTTTATGTTGTGGCAGCCTCATCAACCAGTGGAGAGACACAGGGGTTTACTAAAGGGTTTACTAAAAGCAAATATGCTATGTATGCAAATAAATTTTCTCCAGAGCTTCGTGAATGCAACAAAATGCCACTCTGCAAAGAATAACCAATTTTGCAAGTAAGATTAAAAAAACTGCTTTTTGCTTGCACATAATTGCATGATGGAAGTCAGCAAAGCCTCACTTCATTCACTAAGAGCTGGTGAAAGTTTCCTTGCAAAATGAACAGCCCAGTTACCATTAGTAATTCAACCCCAAAGAATTCCATATGATTTCAGCTTCGGAGCTATTGACCATTTTAGCACGCAGTTTTTTATGGAGGAGATATCTGTTTTTCATCATATGGCCACATTAAATTGCCCGTGTTTGTGACAGGTTTATCGTAAGATGTCTATCAGTACATCCTCATAGAATGTAGCCACTTTTCAGTTGATCATTTCCCACCCGACTCAGTTGATTTTTAAATCAACTTTTGTGAAGCCAGGTGGTGCTTTCTGGGCTGCACATGGCTGCCTATGGCAAGATGAGGGTTGATGGTTGAAAGTAATGGTAACGGAAAAGACATACAGTGGCTATAAAAAGTCTCCACACCCTTGTTAACAATGTCAGGTTTCTGTAATGAAAAAAAATGAGACAAAGATAAATAATTTCAGAACTTTTTCCACCTTTAATGTGATCTATAAATTGTACAACTCAATTGAAAAACAAACTGAAATCTTTTAGGGGGGTGGGGGTAAACTTAAAAAAACTAGCTGGAACTGGGGCCTTAGTCAAGGTAGAGGGAATTATGAACAGTTCCAAATACCAGTCAATATTGGCGCAAAACCTTCAGGATTCTGCTAGAAATCTGAACAAGAAGAGGAACTTCATCTTTCAGCATAACAACAACCCAAAACATACATCCAAATCAACAAAGGAATGGCTTCACCAGAAGAAGATTACAGTTTTGGAATGGCCCAGCCAGAGCCCAGACCTGAATCTGATTGAACATCTGTGGGGTGATCTGAAGAGGGCTGTGCACAGAAGATGCCCTCGCAATCTGACAGATGTGGAATGTTTTTGCAAGGAAGAGTGGGCAAATATTGCCAAGTCAAGATGTGCCATGATGATAGACTCCTACCCAAAAAGACTGAGTGCTGTAATAAAATCAAAAGGCGCTTAGTGTAAGTATTAGTTTAAGGGCGTGCACACTTATGCAACCATATTATTTAATTTTTTATTTTTACTTCCCTCCACCTAAAATATTTCAGTTTGTTGTTCAACTGAGTTCTACAGTTTACAGGTTACATTAAAGGTGGAAAAAGTTCTGAATTGATTTATCTTTGTCTCATTTTTTTTACATCACAGAAACCTGACATTTTAACAAAGGTGTGTAGACCAGCATTTTAGCCATTCTTTGCTGCATTAAAAATAAATAATTATTTTTTTTGGCTAGACATACACTTTCAGGGATACCTAAAATAGCTCTGACATTATTAGGAAATTATGATAAGATAAATATGAAGACCATCTTTGTTGACCTGTTGTGATATTGTAGTTGCCTTGCTGTCATGATAATCTAATGAATTCAGTACTTCTTGAGCTACTGACCTGACATAAGCATGCCCCTCAGGAGTTCCAACTGTCTTAGACCCCACCTGCTGCATGATTGCTCTGGTTCACTAACTCATAATTCATAGAAATCGTGGATCGGTAGGACTTCCAGGTGGCTAGAATTTGTAGAAGACAGTCAACAATGGCTGTCCTGCCCAAAGGCTTTCTCAGATGATATGAGATTGTTGGCGCTGCAGTGAAAGTAGATGTTATGATCTCCAGTGAAGAAGACAGCAGTGTCCAATATAGCTTGTACTCCTTCATTCTTACAATCATTACCCTAACCCCACATAATGGACATTGGATCCTTTCACTACACTCATACATTTGTAGAAATAATGTTAAGGTATTTTAGGTACATGGTGATTGTTTTGAACACAAAATCTAATGATCCGCCTATGTGTGGTCTACTTATGTTTGGTGTTTAAGAACTATGTCATACGTCCACCAGTTTCAGACCATCCTAATTCAAAAGAGGCATCTGATGCCCAATGGACAGCAGTTCTCTGATAGCAAATACTGAGGTCTGAATGATATTAATCAGTCTGCAGTGTAGAGAAGCCCCTGCAGGGCTCAGCAGGCATGCTTCATCTAGGGTTTCAATAACAAAACCTTTTTAATGCGTCTGACTAGTCATCCCCAGCTTGAACTCGGCTCTGCCGGCCAGTGCCGAGTAACTGGATCTCAGGAGGTGCACAATGAGAATACTATTTTGGGTGAGATGTTATCACATTAGGGTTGGCCTGTTGCACGTGGTCACATAGTGTTTAATCCAAGGTGGCCTGAGATACTGTCTTTATTCTTATTACAGTATACATGGAGCTTTGATTAAATGCAGTACAAATTGATAAGTGGGTAGAATAAAGGAAGCATGCATAGACAAGATATACAGTATAGATAGATAGATACTGTAGATAATTACAAAAATTGTAAGGCAGGGATGCCGTATTCCGCTTTGCTAGTGACAAATGAGATCCACACATCATGCATATGAAATGCAAGCATGTGCCCAACACAGAGCCACACACAAGCATACTGTACAATGGAAGTAGCAGCATATTTCTAAATATACATCCTCTAATGTCACAGGAGAACGTGAGCATTGCTCATTGCTCTAAAAATGTTTTAATTCATTTATATTGTTAGATTATTAGCCTTTGTTACTCAGACTTCGAAATGTGCCATTGTAACAGAAATAAATAAATAACAGAAATAAAATAAATATCAATATCCTTAATAATCTAATAGTACTATTTTCCTGATAAAATAAATAATTAATTTGTTGCATTCATTTCCATACTCAAAATTTGATATGCATGCGATCATGCAAATCTGAAACCTGGCGATTCTGTTATTCCATCTACACCTAATTATTTCTAATACGATATATGCAATGTCTTTTTCTAATAAAAATTTTAATAAATATATATATATATATATATATATATATATATCTCAAAAAATTAAAGGAACACTTTGAAAGCACATCAGATCTCAATGGGGAAAAATATGGTACTCAGTAGTTTGTATGGCCCCTACATGCTTGCATGCATCCCTGACAACATCAGGGCATGCTCCTAATGAGACGACGGATGGTGTCCTGGGGTATTTCTTTCCAGATCTTGACCAGGGCTTCATTGAGCTCCTGGACAGTCTGAGGTGCAACCTGGTGGCGTCAGATGGACTGAAACATGATATCCCAGTGGTGTTCTATTGGATTTAGGTCAAGAGAGTGTGGGGGCCATTCAATTGTATCGATTCCTTCATCCTCCATGAACTGCCTACATACTCTCGCCACATGAGGCCGGGCATTGTCGTGCACTAGGAGGAGCCCGGGACCCAATGCACCAATGTAGGGTCTGATAATGGGTCCAAGGATTTCATCCAGATACCTAATGGCAGTCAGGGTGCCATTGTCTAGCCTGTAGTATCCCTCCATTGATATGCCTCCACAGACCATCACTGACCCACCAGCAAAACGGTCATGCTGAATGATGTTACAGGCAGCATAATGTTCTCGACCTGCTCTCATCTGTGAAAAAGCACAGGGTGCCAGTGACAGACCTGCCAATTCTGGTGTTCAAATGCCAATTGAGCTCTATTGTGCCAGGCATTGAGCACAGGGCCCACTAGAGGATGTTGGCCCCTCAGACCACCCTCATGAAGTCTGTTTCTGATTGTTTGGTCAGAGAAATTCACACCGATAGCTTGTTGGTCATTTTGTAGGGCTCTGTCCAGCCCTGTCCAGCTCTCCTAGAGTAACTGCCTGTCTCCTAGAATCTCCTCGATGCTCTTGAGACTGTGCTGGGAGCCATGGCAAACCTTCTGGCAATGGCACGTATTGATGTGCCATCTTGGAGGAGTTGGACCTCCTGTGCAGCCTCTGTATGGTCCAGGTATCATCTCATGCTACCAGTAGTGACACTGACCCCAGCCAAATGCAAAACTAGTGAAAAATAGTCAGAAAAGATGAGTAGGGAAAAAAATGCCAGTGGCCTCCACCTGTAAAACCATCACTGTTTTGGGGATTGTCTCATTGTTGCCCATCTAGTGCACCTGTTGTTAATTTCATTAACACCAAAGCAGCTGAAACTGATTAACAACCCCCTCTGCTCAGTGGTGTATTTAGGTTTTGTGCTGCCCTAGGCAACATAAAAATCATGTGCCGCCACAGTCACCGACCAACACCCCTCCCCCTTCCCCCTCTCACGGAGAGAGACAGACATTGACCAACAACACCCCTGCCGCCCCCATATATAGATAGAAAGGAAGATCCCTGGGAATGAGAGCCAGGCTCTACTTACACCATCAAGCAGCCTCTCTCATATCCCACCTAGTTCCCATCTCGTGTGTCCTTTCTATCATCTCTTCGTCTGAAGGGAGGTGCTGCCCCTCCTGAAAAATGCAACCCTAGGCAAGTACCTTGTTTGCCTTGTGGTAAATACATACTGCCTTTGCTACTTAACTGACCAAATCAATATCCCAGGAGATTAACTGACTTGATGCTATACTCTGATTAAAAAGTGTTCTTTTCATTTTTTTGAGCAGAGTATATATATATATCAAATAGAGCCACCATATTTAGGATGTCATGCTGCTTGCTGCATTGCAAATGAGTATCTGTGCAGCAAGTATGGTAGACAGTTAACTAAACATTTCCTAAGTCCTATATCATAACCAATGGGATGATTTACTAAGGAAATCAAGACTGTTGCCTTATCTGAATGAACATTCACTGAGGTTTGTAAATAAGATAAAGCTGTGTTTACTTAAATCAACCAATCATGAGCTAAAAAATAAATGTATTCTTTCAATTTATTAAAATCTCCAGGTCTGTGGTGTACCAGCTAAATTTGAGGACTAGTGATAACATTGAGCAGATCCAGGTTTGATTCATAGCCTGTCCTATTCAACATTCAGTAAACAAGAACTTTGTGGCTCACTCCACTGAATGGGGAACAAAGCTTCTTTTGCATTTTAGGCTATTTGTAGTGCTAATAGGTAACCTAATGTCAGTGAAAAGGAATGGAAAGGACACTACTGCTATGAAGAACTAATGCCAACATACAAAAAACACTACAACCACTTTACTCCTGCACTAGCAAAGGACTCAGTAGACCCAATAGGAATGTTCTGGAATTTTCTGGAATATGCACCGCTTGCTGCCCTCAACAGACCAGGGTGGTCCAAATACACTGGATACAAATGGAGAAACAGAAAAAGGGCGCACTGACCTAGTGAATTATCATTTAAAATAATTTAATGAAGAAACAAAATAGGTATCATACTCACAATGGACATAATAACACAGGCATGTCAAACTAAACAAGATGTATGATCCAAACAACATCTGAGTCCATACGATGGAACCCTGGATGACCAACTGGCTAACGCGTTTCGAGGACACAAACTCTTCCTCAGAGCCCTGTGTTATTATGTCCATTGTGAGTATGATACCTATTTTGTTTCTTCAATAAATTATTTTAAACGATAATGCACTAGGTCGGTGCGCCCTTTTTCTGTTTCTCCATTTGTATACAAAAAACACTGCAGGGACAGGGTTTTTCATGTAGCTTTGAAGGCAACATTGATAAGACACATGATAATTTAATTATGAATTAAATTACAAACTGCAATTTTTGTATAGAACAGTATAGCACAGTATAATACAGTATCTTCTCCTACAGAGACTTGGCAGCTCTTTTAAAACCCCCAACACACATGGATAATATGGCTGCCATGACCCCTTCCTTTTATAGTGTGGGGTGTGGGTTATCTATTCCTTCTGACCATTGGCTGTTGTGACCAGAAGCAAAAACTAATGGGTTATTCATAACTGCTGGTGCAAACTGCAAACATATCAGTTAATAGTCTGGAGTTTGACCTAGTTGAAGATCCTGGGGATCTGCTACAAACCAAAGCAAAAGTAAACTCAAATCTCATCCCTAATGATGCTACTGCCAGACATTGGTGCAGTTACAGTATATCTTTTTAGTAAACTTAACATGACTTTTCTCCACTCTGAGAATTTCCTATGGTGCCATACCAATACACATTCAACCCTTTCTGCCTCTGCTTGCCAGTTAACCAAGAAAGCACTGGAAAATAAATGATGTCAAACTTCACAACTGTTCACAATCCCGAAAAGCAGCTTCCAAACTCACTTCCAGCTCAATGAAACAGAGAAACAAGATGGCTATATTCCTGGAGAGGACTGGGAGGACTGTTACCACTAGACAAAGGATTGGTTTCTTTTTATTGATGTCAGAGTGACCCTTTTCTGCTTGGGGCTTTTTGGACCATATAAGTACCTTGTCCGATGCGTTTCCTATTGTGGATTTGTAATTCTGTCAAATTGGCAGACACCTACATTTTTGATTGAAGGACCTCTTCCACTTCTGTCTGGATTCAATGCTCATGTTCTCCACTGGCCTCCTACAAAGTCATTGATGTTACTAATGGAATATATACTTTGTCTCCCTGAAGAAGTGGGCTGTGTCCCGTGAAACGCGTTGGAGAAACAAAGTATCAACTTGGAATGATTATGCCAACTATGATATTCATGCTATCAAAGGCCATATTCTGCAATGTTATACATTGATTTTGTCTGTTAAGCAATACATGCTTTTTATGATGAATGTATTATCTGCTCAACTTTCATTACCACAACTGTGGTTTGAATCTTAATCATAAAGCTGTAGTTGTTATATCCTTCGAGTATTTAATTTTTTGGTATGGTGTCTTTAAAACCCCATTAGTCTTTCTAGTTAGGGTTATGTATTTTTCTGTGTCTTATTATTAAAGGGCGTGGCACCAATAAATCCTACTAGCAAGGAGGAGACCTTACCCCATCACCCATTCTCTTTTTCCTCTAATATTACTTAAGATTAGTAGAGCTGTGCCAATAGCGTTCTTGTAATACCCAATAGGAAACACACTGACCAGAAGTTGTGACCATCTAAAAGTTAAAATGTAACAGAAGAGGAACCTTATTCAATGAGTTTTAAACCAACACAATAAAAAATAAAGGAGCATAAAAAGCAGAGCTCACATGCACATAAGAACATTAGTAGATGCACCCTTATGTGTTTAATCCCATCACCTATCTGATCTGGCCTGTGTTGAATTTAACAAATCTGATTGCATGAAGACCCATTGCTATTTTCTCCTTGACTTCCTGGATGGGAGACCTCACAAGATTGGGAGCATTTGTTCCTCTTGGAGAATGATGTAGATATTACTTTTGATGGACCGTAAGCGTAGTGAGCGGGAAGAGCAGTGATGCTGTACAGAGAGGGCCCAGTGCTTTTGAGCTTGAAAGACTGCTCTCAAGGGCATTTTTTAAGCGTTTATTCATTCAGGAGTTATCATTAATACTACCAGTGTGTTGGCTAATTTATTCTGGTGAGTGTGTTTTGGGTACTACATGTGACCCTATGACTTAACTTCGGGTCCTCGCTCTCACTTGTGCAGCCATATCTGGTGGATTCCATCTGGGGTGCAGGCTAGGTTGAGAGTCCATCTAAACTCCTGTCAGAGCCGAGAATGAAATGACATCAGAGAGATATCAGCAGCCTCAGTCTATCTCTATCCTGGCCACATCCATTACGTGTTTCACCACCTGGTGTAGCCAGGATGGAGATAGACTGAGATTGCTGACATCTCTCTGATATACAGGGTTGTTTGGTGTGCAGCTTGTGGAACACTTCGTTCATTCTGTGGCTTGGGTACTACATGGAAGGTATTGACTTTGGTTTACTAATAATATTACTTGTAAAACACTGCTTGATAGTTTAAAGACATAATAACCTACCTTTATTTAACAGGTAGCGTGCAACTCAGTCAATATAATGCTATACACTCAACTCAATGGAAACAAGCCCTGGCACCATCTCAGTACCTGAAACTCTCTCCAACTTCTGCTGGCTAGGTTCCACCCGCTGAACCAATTGCTACATGAATTGGATTCCTATGGAAAAAGTCCTCAGTCATGTAGATATTCAAAAATACTTTACCTTTCAACTGTAGGCTTCATTACAGTGCAATGCTATAAGCAATGCTATTGCTATATGAAGTTCTGAAGATAGAAGTCCTCAATGTAACCCCTGAATACCAACATTATGTACTGTAATTCCTTTTTTTTTGTTTTTTTTTAGGCAAACCATTATTTGACAGTTTAGAGCTGTTGTGATTCACACGTGCGGTCCGGATTGAAGCTCAGGTTGCTAATTGATACGGTAGCTGTTCACAGGTTCATGTCAGGTTTATATCAGGTTCAGGACAGGATTAGCTCAGTATCATATCATGTTCACACATATGCAGTTTAGGAACGGTTCCCATAGCAGTCAACAGCCTGTAGTCTGCACCTGAACCAGACCGCACTGCTCAGAAACCAGACAGGACTCTTTAAAACCGCACTGAATATGCACCGGTTATGCACCAAACATATGTGAACAGGCACCATAGGAAGCAATGGTATTTCACATGTCATATGGATTGGATGAGGTTCAAACCGCATCCAATCCAGATATATGTGAATGGGCACTTAGTGTATTGCTAGGTGCAGAAAACATGCACAATAGCTGTTTGTAAAGTATACGTGGGCTGTTAAAATATCTTTACATAAAAAGTATTGTCATATTTATTTATTACCAAAAAGAAAAAGTTTACAGAAATGTTAAATTTTTATGTCAGATACAGTACATTAGAAAAATTGCAAATTAATCTTTTGTATTATTGTTTTAAACCAGGAGCAGGAGCTTTTCATATTTTTCAGCCCCCCCCCCCCCCCCCCCGTTCATTTCTGATGTAAAATGCCTTTTGTTTAAAGAACTTAAAGTGGAACTTCACTCTCTGACTATTTTTTATCCTTATGCATGCTGCTAGCACTAGTAAATAGTGTTGATAGGAAAATATATAATATTTACTTATTTTATCCTTTTTTCAATATACATTTTTTCATTTATTTCCTTGTTCAAAGGCTTAGGCAAATGATGTCATACATCCCAGGAGTCTTCAGCAGGAGAGGAAAGATTTTCTCAATAAAGCATACTCTCTTGCATGCATGCCTGAGATAACGGCTGATGGATTCCAGGAAGTGAATGCTACATGAAGCATGTGCCCGTATTTAAGGTGATTGTAAAGGCTTCCATTTAAAAAGAAATAACAAACAGGTTATAATTACCTGTTCTGTGCAATGATATTGTACAGAGTGGCCCTGATCCTCCTTTTCTAGGGTCCCCCCGTCTGCGCTCTCAGCTCCGCCACTTCCTTTGGGGGCACATCTCCCAAGCTGAGCGAAGTGCGTTTATAGACAAACACAGTAGGGTTCAAACCCACCCTCACTCCCTCCTCACAGGATTTGATTGACTGTAGGTGCTGCTGCTGCCTTTGTGCCTCTATAAGGAGGGAGAGAGAGAGCAGTGCTAGCTGCAGACAGGCACAGCACTGGACCAATATAGAACTCAGGTAAGTGTAAAGGGAGGTGGAGGGACGATACACTTACTGAGACAGATTTGATCTTAATGCAATGAATGCATTAAGGTAAAAATTATCTTGCCTTTAGAACCACTCTAATTTAAAAAAAAAAATTAAAGCAAAATTTTAAAAACATAAACATCCAGGAAAAAGAATGCATATAAAACTGAGCCAAAGCCATTATAGTTATTTAACACTTTGTAACATTTTTTGATACAACAACATTAGTTTTTTTATTATTCCTTGGTGTATTCTATTTAAGACCCAGGTCAGACATTTGTGGTGCTGGAAATGCAGTGATACCTGCGCATTTCCTACACCTCATTGCAATTGCTTTGTTTGCGATCTGCTGTGGGTGTCAATACAAAGTTAACACCAATCCAAACACATCGCAGTGCAGTTTTGTCGCACCGGGTCTCATGGTACAAAACTACCATGCGACGTGGCTCCAAAAAGGGGGCCTGCACTTCTTTGGTGCGATGCGGTGCCATTTGAGCCCATTCAAAATTAATAGACTCAAATCACACCGAATTGAATCACATGTGAATTCCACAGGAATATAGTGCGATTCACATGCGGTTCATAGTGTGATCCTATGCTAAAACTGACTGAAAGAGTCCTGGAGTTAAAATATTGCCCATATTCCGTTACACTATTACATAGGCTATCCTCCCTTCAGTCTATTATGAATGCTGCTGCTAGACTCATACACCTTACCAACTGATCAGTGACTGCTGCCCCTCTCTGCCAATCCCTTCACTGGCTTCCACTAACCCAACGTATAAAATTCAAAATACTAACCACAGCTTACAAAGCCATCCACAACACTGCCCCTAGCTACATCACCGACCTCATCCACAGATACTGTCCAAATCGCCCACTCCGCTCCTCCCAGGATATCTTCCTCTCTAGATCCCTCATCACCTCCTCCCACGCTCTCTTCCAGGACCTCTCTAGTGCCTCTCCCATCCTCCTGAACTCCCTACCACAGTATGCCCAGTCAGCCCCCACCCTGTCTGCCTTTAGGCGATCTTAAACTCACTTATTCAGGGAAGCCTACCCCTCTTCCGCCTAAGAACTGTACTTGAATCACCTCCACCAGATCTTTCCCTGCAGCTTTCACCTTTTGTATCACCTCCCCCTTCCTTTAGATTGTAAGCTCCACGAGCAGGGCCCTCATATTCCTTCTGTACTGAAATGAATTGTAATTGTACTGTCTCCCGTTATATTGTAAAGCAATGCACAAACTGTTGGAGCTATATAAATCCTGTATATTAATAATAATAATAATATGGTTACCATGCACTATTGAATTTTGTTAAATAAACCAATCTATCTATTATTTTATAATAAATATATATATATAATATTATGTGTACATTTGGCAATGCTAATGCTATTTCCTAAATGCTATTGTGTTGTTAAAAAAAATTAATAAAAACATTTGATTTTGCGTATTTTATTCTCTACGTAATATACAATTTTTGGGCTAGGTTCATCTTTCAGAACGTTGGTGTGGGACTCATAAGCAGAAATAGCTAGAGCATACTTTAAGCATAAACTTAATGCACGGCTGAACACTCCTTGCTCAGCAGCTCCTATGGAATGAATGACCCCTTGTTTTCAGGAATACTTTTCAAACAGAAAGAAACTAGATCTATTCCATAGATCCCAATGAAACTTCTTGAAAATGTATTTTCTCCTCAGTTTGACCGCACGGTGGTATTTGATCGCTTGCATTGTTGTGACGCGGCTTTTGTGCTCTCACCACAGTCTGGGGTGAACGGTACTTCAGCTTGTCAATCTCACCTGAGAGAGGAAAAACATGGAGGACTCAGCCCAGTAGACAGAATCCCTCAGTGAGATCACTTGCTTTATATGGAAAGATAGGATTTATTGTAGTTTAGATTAAATTATGTTTCATTTATGTTTCTAAATGTTTCTAAGGATTCACAGGAGAGCTATAGTATTAGTGTATATGTTATTTGTGAGACAAGCAAAATTTTCACTGTTACATGATACAGGAAAGGCTCCAAACACTTGACTGGCCTTATCCTCCACAGCAGTATCGGATGCCAACTAGGGAGCCTGTCTCCACTCCAAGTGCAGTAACTAATGGGAGGGCGCACACCAGTGAAGTCACTGGATAAAAACTATTCTAACAACTGCCAATATCTGTGATGAAGCCCATCGAGATGAAACATGCCAGAAGGGTGGTTCCTTGGTAGGAACTCGCTGCTGGATGATTGTGGTTAAATATAGTTTTCATCCAATCATGTCCTTAGAATTATCCAGTGATGTCATTCATCACAGTGAAATTAATATTTCTAATTAGATATAAACTTGGTGGATGGTTATTATGGTGCGCTATTGCAGGTCCAAGCATTTTGAGTGCATTCTGTATACTCTACATTTACATCTGAGTAGCTACCATAAGTCTAATTCTTCTATGCATTATTGCTTATGTTATCTTATTATTATTATACGATATGCAGATACTCACCTACGCTCCAGCAATGCTATATCTGTGAGCTCCCTTAGCGGGCTAAAATCTTTTCCAGGTGCAGGGTCTTTGACCATCTGTATTGGCTGGTAGGGTATGATGTACCTTCCATGCATGCACATGTGAGTTTATTTGTTCCAGCACTGAGGTGTGCATGCAGTCAATGGATTTTTAATAGTTATCTGATCTTAGTCAAATTCCTGGAAGACTGGCCCAGAAGGTGTGCCTGGGGAGAAGATAAAACTTCTGGAACATCTGATCAGAGCTTTCTTCACCTGGAGCTTCTCCCCTCGGAGGGGAAAGCGTGTGTTCCAGAGAGTTATTGCTACTAGGCCTCAACATGTGCTATGGGTTTAGGGCCTAAAGAAGGTTTGCCTGAAAGTAACGTGCCTGTGAAAGCTTGGCTGGAGAGGTGCTTTTTGCCTGAAGCTCCAGATGTAAAAGTATTTCTTGAGAATGAGACGTCAGAAGATGCTGCAAGGGCTGTGACTGTCATAGGTTCTCAGATTGACTGGCTGCACCCTTTTTCTTAAGCATCATTTTGTGGCTGTAACTATAGGGCTTTATACTGCTGGCAAAAGTTTATTCAGGAAGCTGTACTCCAAGATTTTTGTACGTGCCTTTGGGTATTCTGCACCCTAAACCCTCATCAAGTGAGCAGCCTCTAGACAGGTAAGGGGGGTACAATTGATTTCCAGCAGCCTCTCTGGGGGTTAGTACTACATTTAGATGGGAGGGGAAGAGTTAAAACCATTGGTAACAGAAAATAAAATGATAGGAAATTCAAAATGGTTTTGTTTTTCTCCAAAACAGGAGGTAAGAGGTTATTCTTCCAACAAGGACAGCATTTTAGTAGGTTGTCCAATTCAGTAACAGTTGTCCAAGGGGGTGGGGGATTTTCTCAAAATGTTTGTTGTGTCTCTGGGACAAAAACTGATGGGAAATCTCCCCTATGGAGCATGGAAAATGAAACAAAATAAACTGACAATAATTCATTCCCTATGCTAGAGAGAATTAAACAAATGTTTTGGCTTTAGATATACATCACATTTTATGTTTTATGATTGTTAAGAAATATGACCCTTACCCTCTGCCTATTTTGCATATGGCTATTATGGTAATACAGAAATGCACAGATTTAGTTATTGCATATTCTACAATTATAACATGTTACATGCAATTTGTAAGACCTGGTATTTTAATTTTAAAAATGTTGCAAATTAAATTAAATATGACTGCCATATTCAATGGTTAGCCAAGCCTTCTTTAGTGAGTTGGTTATGACCCACAATCATTTTTGTAACTTTAATTTATTGTGGACACACATTATTCAGATTGTTTCTTTACACTCACTTGTTTTGCTGCCTGTTTCTTTAACATTTGCTGTGTTAAAGTGCTACAATCACTAGGAGACCCTTCACATTTCACACACATCAGGGTATGACAGATATCCATGTCTTGGATATCTGAATACCCCTGCCCCTCCTTGTGCATGCTATGGGTTAATCCCCTGGCCCCTCCATCACTATATCCTATAGTGATATATGTGGCTTGTGAACCACTACATAGAAATATAGAAACATAAAAAAGTGACAGCAGAGAAAAAAAAAACAAGAAATGGTCCATACAGTGGTGAACCATAGAACAATCTCAACCATGGGCTATAGGTCTCAAGCAAAGAATCTAGAAATGTATAATGGGCAGACAGGTGACGGACTAACAATCTTCAATTGAAGGAAACACTTTATTTAAAATTTTAAAAGGCAAAAGAGTCACCTTGCTGTGAGATTCTTGCTAGCCACTGGCATTTTTTTTACATGCTGGAATATATTAATCTCTGTAAATTGCATCATTTTGAGGCTCTAAGGAAATGCCTTTCCTAATAATATTTTACCTCCAGCCCTTCTATTCCATTTTCAGCTCAAGAAATTCATCCTTGCTCTTGTCTTTTGACAACAGCATTAGGAGGACCCAAGTGGGCAGTTTGACCCCTGCTAATGTCTAATATTTGGCTGCATAGACAACAGACTTTTGTAACCTTACAATGCTGTTTAGAAAACATAAGGAGGGTTATCAAGATAGCTTTGCAACATGTGAGCCAAATTCATCAGCTTAATAATATGAATGTAGATTCCATACAACACAATGGTTCTATGTCATGACTGCCAAAAGTTTTACAGCTTTTTATGAGTCTCTTTCTTAAACCTTACATTATTTTGAAAGTCATCCAAACAGAACCAATTTTGGTAATTTTGGAAAATGTCAGTATTTTTTCTCTCTTTATTTTATCTCAGACCTCTGAAGAGAGAAGCTAAACATAATTTGCTTCATCCTGAGAGACAAGAAAATGGTGGTGGGCAGAGCTGAATGTACAAATCTTTATTAAATATTCATAAGACTTAAAGAGAACGATAACTCTTTACTATTTCATAGCAATAACAGTTGTGTAGCGTCAGGTGTGTCCTAAAGTGGACCTGTGCTTGCAAAATACTTAAAGTGGACCTTTCCTCCCAACCTAAAAATCCATAGTGCAATAAGCTTTGCATGCTGAGCGATGAACATCCAAGACACACTTGGGGGGAATTTTTTTTTTTCTCAATAGATGATAGATCAAGACCAGATGTTATCAGTGGGCCAGCAGGGAGTAAGGAAGAAGCCGGCCATTGATGATGTTTTATTTTACATGGCGGTGCAGGTTTCTAACCCATGGAAAAAATGACAAGAAAGTGGCAAGTAACTTCAAATAACTTTATTGTTTAAACTAATGCTGCATTAGTGTAGTCAGGTTTGCTAAGAAGGGAGATACGATTTAATATTTATATTGTGGTCTTTAAAGTTTTGTAATACCTAAAGCGAATGCTAATAAATAAACTAGCTGAAACTGATGTGCACTCAAGGAAGATCGTAATAAAGTATATAGAAAGCCAACCCTTTTTCTGTACTTGGATAGAATTTTTGTTATCTGTGTCTAATTAGGGAGATTCCCTCTTCCCATCCTGTTAACCAAAAAAGTACATTTGAACACACACAGAAAAATTGCACTTACAGTGTGTCTATGGTTCACCTCCAGACTAAATAGAACCCCCCCCGGGGCACAAGGGTGCTGATAGGGGTAAGGCACATTTAGGTCCACCTTAGCCAAAAGGTCCGGAGGATCCCTCTCCTCATGGTCAGCTGAAGAGAACCAATGAATACTAGGTGAGGAGCTCTCCTGACGACAGACCCCCAAGGAAGGGGAGGAAGGAAACTAAAGGCCAAATAGGTTAGGCCCGAAGACACACACCCATGGAGAGAAACATAAATAAACGTGCAAAACAAAAGGGTGACAGTACACTGGTTGGGCCTTGCAGCTTGGTAACAAAAACTGCCTCGGTCTCAGTCAAGAGGTCCACCCCATTAGGCGTAGTGCAGAAGAAAGCATTTGGTGTCGTGGCCTAGTGCAGTTCACACAGTGGGATCCCAGACCCATGGTGCTACTCCAGCACCCACAGGGCACTACCCCCGGGGTGTGTTTGACATCTCAGGCTCTCTGCCTTCCCAGGCACTGCCTAAATCAGAAGGCACAGGGCCCCGCTGAACCCTCCATGTCTGGAAAGTACTCATGAATTACCTCATATGTGGTGCATGCTAAATTTGATTTCCTTGCCCATTAAGAAGATCCCTCAGGACCCCCATCATACCAGCAGGAATACTATACAGCCAGCCAATCCAGCTGTAAGGCCAGAGTGATGGCGGGTCACCCCTACTGAACACTGATAAGAACAGATGCTACTTTTGATCTTAGCCAAAAGGCCGAGAAGCACTTCTTGTACAGTTGTAGAGTTGTCACAGGAACAAGTGCCCTTACTGGAAGATTCCTCTTCTATTTTTGTACTGGTGGTGACTTCAAATATTGGATTTACCCATCACTATAATTCCCGATGCCATTGGTGATCAGGCCAATTTGAGAGAATGAATCTCCTTAACGAGGACGCAGACAGCCTCCAGTGTCCAACCACTCCTATAGCATGTACACCTTTTGACCATTTCCTCTAGTAACTTTGCAGTCATATACAGGGTTACATACAGTATACTGTATTTTGTATGTTTAGCTCGGCCTAAAGACCTAAAGGCCCCATGTCATTCACAGCTTTACAGGGACAGTGGGCCAAAATCCTACACTAGTCCCACCAGATACAAACACATTTCAGGTTCTACTTCTCAGGACATTAGCCTACATAGAAGTAGTTGGTCACTACTTCTGTGTATCTTGTGTCAAGTGCTTTTCCTTTTTAGAATTTTAGAACTTGGAATAGATAGGGTTAGCAGCCATTGACCTGGGCTTGGTAATACTTGCTGCCAACGCATCAAACCACATATTACATGGGTTTTGACATGCTTCCATTGACTTCTTTGGGCCTCTCCATGCACTAAAACACAGAAAAAAAGTGTACATTTCATATTTTTCAAAACATACTGCAATGAGATGGGAACAGACACTATTTTAAATTATAATGGGGAAGTTGGATGAATGCATTTTAGCATATTTTTATGCATGTATTAAAACAACAAAGTAAATGGGCCATAAAATAAAAATATTAAAATAAACTACTTCAAAAACAAATCTAAATAATGGAAAAAAAAGGTAGATTTTTTTTTTCAAGCATGTTTTGCCCAAGTAGTTTAGAGAGTGAATGTGAAAAGTTTCTACTTCAATAAAATTTGACAGACAGTAAAATAAATAATTTTGCAGCAAAATCAATGTGCGGATATGATTTCGCTCATCCTTAACATTGGTAAGTTAATACTTACCAATCTCTGCCATTACAAACTCTTGTGAAGTTCTTATTTATATTATAATTCTTCTTTAAGGCTTTATTGTTCAATGCCCAGTGAGTCACACAAGTGAAGTACCATTTCATGATGATACACAAAATATTTAATATATAAATATAAAGCTGTATACTCGGTGTTGTAACACGAGTGGTTTATATTGCATGATGTACAATGGAATCTGATACTGAATCTTCTTTCTGTTCCACACATTTTTACCTCTTCCACCATGTGCTGAGAAGATAAGCTGTGTGCAGGTCAGTTCTCTAGTTAAGTCTGTCATCAGGTGCTAATTTATGCGCTGGCTGATCTACTACCCCCCCTCTTATCTGAACATTTGGACCAGGTGTCACCTGGAATCCAGCCACCTCCTCAGGAATAAAATAATATGTCCTCCATTCATAGAGCTACAGAGCTTGGCCAGTTCAGGTCGCCAAACTGTGCTTTAACCCTTCCTTTGATGTGTACTGTTTCAGCAAAAAACAACCTTGAAACAAGTTGTGGACATTAATTGCCCTGAAAGGAACAATTATTGCAGTTTTTATAATTAATGCCTACAAACTGAATTTTCAGAAAGTGTGTATGTGTTCAGGTTTTGCAAAATGGCCATATACAACAAGATCAGGTTACCTGACCTAACTTGAACCAATTCAAAGTTCAGGCCAAATACAAATGTTTAATTACTTCAAAAAGGCCAGATGATTGCTGATTAAATGGTCACTGCAGGAGAGCTGCACAGACAGTCCTTAGAATTCATAAAGACTTAGATTAACAATTGCAGTGGTTGAGCAGCATTTTTACCCCCTCTAACTGCCTACCTTAAAGCAGAACTCCAGTCAAATTTAAAAAAAAAGTCAGCAGCTACAAAAACTATAGCTGCTGACTTTTAAAATACAGACACTCGCTCACCTGTCCTTCGATCCAGAGGTGTCCTCACCAGGTTCACTGGCTATCCTCTCTTTTCCAGAGGCTGGCAGCTTCACAGCCAGGTGCCCACTGTGCATGCAAAAGTAGAACTGCGCTTTGTGAATGGATTTGTAGTCTTCTGGGTAGAGGCGGTGCTTCCACAAGGTAAACTAGGGGCGCACTGCCACCTAGTAGCCCCTGGGCACAGCACAGTGGCTCTGAGGAAGAGGCAAGTCCTCGAAATGCGTCAGCCTTTTGGATGTCTATACTCCCTATTGCGGACTGTTACTCAGCGCGGTGTTGACCCAGCTGTTCTTTATGATGTGCCTTGACTACATTGTCGTTTGTGAGTACAACACATACTTTATTTTTTATTAAATATTTTTTATGATAATGCACTAGGCCTGTGCGCCCTCTGTTTTCTCTTTCGGCACTCTCTGTGTTGGATGTCGCCATGTCACGAATGATCCTCCAGCTGAGGAGAGGGGTGGCAGAGGGGAGGAAGAAAGGACAGAGGAAGATGTCAGGTGTCATTGTAGCAGCTGAGTTGCTGCTCCTTCTAGTGTTCCTCTCAGACTCAGTCTCTTACTGCAAGCTGGCTGGCGGCTGCTGATCACTGTGGAGTTCCAGCCTTTCTCTTCCCATTCATCAACAGATGCAAAGCTGCAGCTGCGGAGGAAGGTAATGTTTGACTCAGATGTCTCGTGTTGGTGTGAGTATGACCCGGCCGGCCATCCATCAGATGTGCAATGTGTCAGGGAGTGATGACGTTATCACAATCCCACAGCCTGCTGTGCGTGTGTGGGTTTTATCTCCCCCCATTGCATGGGGAATCCATCATCCTTCACTCACTGCAACTGTCACCCTGCCACTGCCAGCCACAGATACAGTCTGTCCGTGACACTGATTTATGTCTTTAATATTGGTGCTGGTGGCATCTTATGGCACTTATTTTTGCAAATTAAAAAAAGTATTTGTTTATTTGGTGGGGGGGGATGCAAGTAGCTGGTCTTGCCAAAATAGCCTAGCATTGGCCCTGCTTCTGGGACCTGTTGCGTGGGTGGGAGGGCAACTTCTGCTTCTGATCACAGCCTAGGTGATCACAGCAGAAAATTTGAGTACACACTCCCCAACTGTGCCAATCCTTAATGAGGAGCAGGCAGGGGATGAAGCCTTACAGCAGAACTTCCCCTTTTGGGTGGAGCTCCACTTTAGGGATGTGCATACACCATAGCCACAATGTTCCCTGTGCCTGTGCTACAGAAAATCACCCCCTGCTGCGTTCGGCATGCAGTACATATTCAGGTGCATAGGGCTGTGCAGTAATCTTGAGCCAAATGTTTTGCTCACGGCCATGGTGTGGAATTTCTATTCAAATAGCACATTGGCTGCCAAGAGAAACTCAGGAGGTGTCAGTATTACCTCCTGAATTCCTGTCAGCCTCCTCTGCACCGCTCTATGAAAAGCAATCCAGCACAGATTGCTCTTCACAGAGTGAACATATGTAAACAAGCCCAAAGACTGTTGTAGACGGAAACCTATCTTCCGCCCGTGCAACAAACAACACAACTTGTAGAGCGACATTCCAATTCTATCAGCCTATTTGGCCAGCAAAAAATAAAAACGGCATTCAGGTGGCAGCAGTATCGCCTCCTGAATCAGCCGCATGATTTCCACCTCTTCCCTTTAAAATAGATCACATATTAATTACACAGGTTCTGAGGCTAATTTAATGCACATAAGGCATGAGGTTCAATTACCACCTTAATTAGCCACAGAACCTGTGTAATTAATATGTGATCTGTTTTAAAGGGATGAGGTGGCAACTTTACCAGCTGCGCCTGCACTGCTTTGTGAAAAGCATTTGACTGCGGAGAGTAACGCATGTGTAAATCAGCTTAAAGAGCTACACTCATCAGAAATCTGTGCCCCGTCCATGCAACAACTGGCACAGCTTGTGTAAGGCTCCATGTACACGGGACACTTCTGAACGATGGAAACTGACTGCTGGAAAACGTAGGTTAAAAAACGTCTGTTTAGCCACATTTGCATACCACGTTTATGCACGTTTATGAGCGTTTGCGTTTAGAAGCGTTTTTTTTAAGATTACCTCAGGAGTCCTTCCAAAATGCCCAGAATGCACTGAAAAACAGTAAAAAATTAACTATTTCAGACATTTTGAGAGAAATAGAGAGAGCAGAAGCAGAGAGAGCAGTATTTGTTGAGATTAGCTGTCCTTTTTTTTGTGGTGTTTGGATGTGTTCCAGCTCATTTCTGTGCAAAAATTATTGCAGCAGTGTCTAACATATTTTCTTTCATGCAAAACCTCAAAGTATGGTGTACCAGGTGCATTTGAGTACCGGGAAAACGCTTTGCATGCATTTTTCATGATGAAAAAAGGCTCTGGACAGCATCTGGAAATGGAAGAGTTAAAAAAAAATATCCAAACATAAACGCTTATAAATGTGGCTAGCCACGTTTACATGCGTTTACAAGTGTTTGGCATTTGAAACGCTGATAAAATCTATTCCTGCACACGTTTGGTGCGTTAAAAAAAATGACTGTAAACTCAACTGCCTGTAAACTACTGTAAACGACATAGTGTACATGGACACATAGGAAAACATTAGGGAGAGTTCAGGGGCTGCTGAAAAAAATGCAGAAAAGCTCCTAAACGCAAGTTTATCAGCTGCAGTGTACATGGAGCCTAAGAGTCAGGTAACTGTTAAGAAGGCATGTATGAATCTGTTGGAGAATAACCTCAGACAGAACCTAGCCTATGACATAATACATACAAATCGGCACAATTTATTCCAATATGGAAGAGGTCCTATTTATCTGTGCTTTTGTTATCACAGATATAGCGGCATTTCTTTTTTATTTATGGTAGTATTTTTTAATAATTTTTAACAGCCACAGTGTCAGAACCTAAAAGTATTGCACATACAAATTACCTGAATTGGTTGCATTCATTGGAAATAGAAAGGAAAGTGTTGTACAGCTTTCATGAATTTGGGGCAATGTTTTTTAATATGGCCATAATGCCAGAAAAGTGACACAAACGGGCGGACTGACCATTTGGAAACTGCCCGAGGGCCCAGGGTCAGTAGGGGGCCCCATGAGATGCCCCTGGTACCTTTTTCATAGGCTTTTTTGAGTTTGGGCAAGGACACAGGGGCCCCATGATCCCCTATTGCCCGGGGGCCCCATGAGTTGTCAGTCCGCCCCTGGTCACAAATGCTTTAATAAATCACTTTCAGTATTTAGCAACTTAAATAATGAATCAACAAACTCTATTAGGTCTACGTGCCCTTTCATATGGACATTCTGTTCATTCAAATAGGCTTGCGGATGTAAACGGGCTCTTGTCACTTTACATCCACCTGTATCCATACCTTTAAAGTTCAGTTTTTTCAACAAGACTGTCAGTGTTCTTTTTTGCTTAGATGGATCTGATCGGATATAAACGGATGTAATTCATATACTGTATGTCTGTTCCATTTATTTCCGTTTTAGGCAAAAAAACAAACAAATTTTTTTGCTTCTAAATTTGTCACCTATGATGAGTTTCTTTAACAATTTCTGTAAAAAGTTGGATGCAAAAACAGATGTAAATTGATGTAAGCTAAAAACGTGACCTAAAGAGGAACTTTACCCATAACATTATGATAACAGTTAATGTTCTTTAACAACGAAAATACAGTACATTCCACATTAATATTTATGCTGCCAAATTGAGTATGTGCTGTAAATTGCCTCCAGTATGTCTTCTGTTTCTTTTGCTGGAGACTGCCATTTTATTGAAGCCCAAAACAGTCACTTCCTAATTGGAAACTCTCCCCCTCTCCTTGGACAAAAAACTGTATGTCACTTACTCTAATTAAAATGTGTGCATTTCCAGCCTTGATTGTATGTCTTGGCTCAGCTAGAGAAGAAGGCTGACAGAAGCTTTACACTGCTGAAGTTCATAGTGCTGCTGTTGCCCAGTGAGAAAAAGATAAGGCACTATCCTTGTGAGTTTAACTCTTTTGTGTCTCCATAGCAGCAGATTTTGTCCTGCAACCTCTCTACTTTTCTTTTCTCTCTCCTTATTCAGTGTTCCCTCAGCACAATCTGTGTTATTCCTGTTGCGTCTTCCCCCCTCATCAGCAAAAGCTGTCAGCTAATCAGCCTCTGGTGACTTACTGATTTTAGGCACAGTGCCAAGAATATAGGACAACTGAGGCTGTGCAAAGCAGAGTGAGACAGTGTATTACTGGATTTTAAACAATATAGGCACTTATTTCTAATGTTTTACATAGCTATACCCAGTGGTGTATTTAGGTTTTGTGCTGCCCTAGGCAACACAAAAGAGCCTGACATTGACCAACAACACCCCTGCCTCCCACCCAAGAGAGCCTTCCACTACCACTGCCCCCCATACACCAGCCACTATCCCCCATGGCAAGAGAGAGAAAGACACTCACCTTCACAGCTCTGGACATCCCCGGGAATGAAAGTCGGGCTGTGCATACACCGTCATGAAACCCGCAGCCTCTCTCAGAACACACCAGGTCCCCATGCCGTGTGTGTCCCTTCTTCTTTCCCTTCTTCTGAGGGGCAGTGCTGCCCCCCCCTGAAAAATGCCGCCCTAGGCAAATGCCTTGCTTGCCTTGTGGTAAATACACCCCTGGCTATACCGTCACAAGGGGCCAGCCTGAAGTGATCTATCAGGACTTAATTTTCTAACTAAAGTTCCACTTTAGCTGCTGACACAGTGTGAAAAGAATATTTTCAGACAACATTTACCTAAGGTCCATGCAATTTTCTAATTTGATTCTATTGAGAAAACATGTGACTCCTGAGTTGTGTGAATCTTTTCTGAAAACATTTTTATGCAAAACTAGAAAAAAATACAAAGTTGTGACTTTACATACACTTTAATACAGGTGTGCAGATATAGCCGTTTTGTGGTTTGATTTGAATTCAGTCTCTTTCGTATCAAAGTAAGAAAATATTCTGGTGTGCAGCATATTCAGGCTAATATGTCGCATCAGGCCTGAAATAATACGTCAATGCTGATAAATCCAAACCTAGCCCTTCATATTTTGCTATGATATATAATTTTCTGAACATACTAAATCTGTAATGTGCTTTAAGCCCAAAATTACAATACTATTGCAGATATAGAACGGGCAAAAGATAATCTTTTTTGTACTGATAAAGATATCAGATAAAGACACAAAGCCAGGATTCTAGATTTATCCAGGATTTTTTGAGACAGTTTAATCACGGCTAGAAGCATACCTAATAGCTTCTGGGTCCTACAGTAAAGTCTGATAAAATATATTAATCTAAAAAACCTTTGTTGTTGTTGGCCCTTAGGCTTCTCATTTTTAAATTTCTTGAGTTTTCTTTTTCAGTACAACCAGAAGATAACAAAAAGAAAATAGAACTAAAGTCTTTTTTTTGGTAGAATGTAATGAAGGCACACTGCCGGTAAATAAGAGGATGCAGCTACTGTGGATGGACACCTAAACCTCATAGGTCTAGTACCAGCTGCCCCTTCTGTGCACTGTTTGCCAAAGTAATAGGTAATAGCAGGGGTGCTGCTATCATTTTGAAAGATTTAGGGCACCCTGGGGCACATTGGAAAATTAATTATGTGTCTGCCCTCACAGTGGGAGTGGCTTAAAGGGAGATTATTAAAGGAGATGCATAGTCACAGCATACACTTTCATTTTGTAACATCAGCATTGTAATACCAATACAAACAATAGTTATTTTTGACAATCTAAGATAGGCTTACTTGAAGATTTTTCTTTCATGCTGTGATTGCTAGATGTCTGATGATCATCTCTTTTACAGCTTTTTGGATTTCTTGCATGCTTAGCGTCTTTACAACTGCTCATTCCTTTGGTTTACTTTCAATTTCTGAGGACAAATGCTCTGGTGTCCTGCTGCCTCAAAAAAGTAATTCCTGTGCTGACTTGGTGTCCTGAAATTTCTCCTCTCAGCGCCCCTCTATTTCAGAAGGCAGGCTCTGGGAAATGTGTGACACAGCAGTGCTAATTCCCAAGGCATAGTGAAAAGATGTATATTTATAAAAACAATTTGTAATTTGTAATTCACCCAGTGAAAGTTTATGTTCTTTGAAAATAGGGCAAAAAAAGAATGTTATTAACCACTTCCCGCTCAGCCTATTGTCAAATGAAAAGCTGGACAAGACCTTTGTAGTGGGGCCGTGCTGGGGTGTGATCTGTCACCAGCTGTATCCAATGAATGATCACAGTACTGGCCCGCTGCCGATACCATGTGATCACCGTGACCAATCACAGCAGATCACATGTCAATTGTAAACAATGAATGGCTTTGATTCATGTCATTCATTGTGTACAATTGTATTGCTAGCTGTGATTGGTCACAGCGATCATATGCTATAGACAGGGTCAATCACAGCCCATATGTACTATGTTATTAACTGTGGCTAATCATAGATAATCACAACAATACACACTGAATGAAACAATTTTCATTCAGAAAAAATGGATATTCACTGGTATAAGCAATCATAATGTGTAAAAAAAAAAATCCTGATTCCTTCCCCAGGGTAGTACAATATTACTATGATAACACTGTATTCCTCTAGTCACAGTGTGTTTAAACAATTGTAAAAAGAAAACAATTTAATAAAAAAAAGAAAAGAAACTGAAAAAAAATAATTAAAAATTATTTTTTTTGTTGTTTTTTTTACATATTGTCACTAGTCAGTGTTCATGATCAATGCCACACCAGTTATATGATGATGCTGTACTGCACTGGTGACAGTATGTAAAAAAAAAACATTGTGACAAAAAAAAAAATACAACTTCAAAAAACTTGCCATGCCTTTTACTAAATACCTTGGACTGTCTACTTTCCATAAAAGGGGTCATTTGGGGTTATTTGTACTGTCCTGATAATTTTTCAGATATATAGCTCATAGTTTGTGAACTATATAACTTTCCTACAGACTAAATAATAGACACTCTTATTTTCATCAAAGAAATGTAGCAGAATACAGTTTGGTCTAAATGTATGAAGAAAGATTATTTATTTGCTAAATTGTATAACAGAAATATTTTCTGTCTTTGTTTGTTTATTTAGCAAACAATAAAAACCCAGTGGTGATTAAATACCGCCAAAAGAAAGCTTTATTTGTTTGAAAAAATGATAAAAATTTTATATAGGTACAGTGTTGAAATTGTCCTAATTGCGAAAGTGCTGAAAGCTGAAAATTGGCCTGGACAACAGGGCTGGATCTAGGAGGGTGCTGGGGTGGGCTATGCCCCTCCAGAGTTTAGTTGTGCACCGCTAGGTCTCCAAGTGCATCCACTGATCCACTCTGATGAGGACAGTTGATGTAAGGAGGAACACTGATGGGAACACCTGATGTAAGGTAGCACTTTACTAACAGCCTAGTGCATAGTAATGTTTCTCCGGTTGTGGCACAGTGTGACAGACTGTCAGAGACTAACACACAGTATTGCCATTATGCCACCTGACTTTTTTTCGTTGCACCTCCAGATCAGATAGGCTAGACCCGAACCTGCTGGACAGGAAGGGGTTAAAGTGCCCTGCATTGAAGTGGGTAAGCTGTTCTCACTGCCGGACAAATGTTTTATATTGATTTAAAATGTGGCCACTAGATGGTGCTAAGTATCATAGGAATTTCTATCGCCATCTAGTGGTCCTCTATTAATATCTCCACCAGACATTCATCTAAGATAAGGATCTGGTATAGGTAAAAGAATCCCGTTCCTAAAGCTGCCAAAACAGTCATTTGTCTGCCATTTAAACTGCATTTTGTTCTTTGTAAATGTCAGTTTTGCTATAGTAGGTTGTATACATTGTACAGATGCACCACTTCAGGTACAGGGCATTCCCAATGCATGTTATTTAACCCTTTCCCTTCCAGGTCTGTATGTTGTTAGGACCTGACAGGAGGTTTTACACACACTCCTGGTGGTTGCAGCCACCAGGAGTGTTTGTATATCTGACAAGCCAACTTCTGGCTGTCAGATGGAAGCAATCTGGTGCCTCCGCAGCCACTGAATTGCTTCCATGCTACCCAGTAACAGGGATCACGGACTTTGCTTACCCTTCTGCAGGCCTGGAACCAGCAGATGGGCTGTGGAAATTTATTTTAGAACTTTCATTTCTGCAATGTTGCCTAATTCTTTAATGGGTAATGGGGACAAAACAATGTTTGCTTTTGACCGTAGTGAGAAGAACAAGGTAAAGGATAGGAATTTTATTTTTGTTTCTTATCTTAATGAACACAATTCTAACTGTTATAACTTTGATTTGCATTATACGTTCATTAATTTTGTAAGCATTAAAAAAAAGAAACTGTTTAGCATGGCTGGGAATCCAATCAAAAGCAGGTCTGGATGAAATTTTTAGGATCCTTCAAAGAAAATTAGTTGACTCAATAATGGCATTATCAAAAGATCTGGTGAATGATTTTTTGGAATTCAGTATGAATGTTCCAACTAAATTGGAACTGTGCTTGGCCAGCCAGAGTTTAGCAACTGAAATATTATAGTGTGCAATATAGCAATCAGAACGTTGTTATGAATGGATGAATGGCACAGCTTGCAGGGTGCTAAGGTCAGGTGTGACCACATGGTTCAGAATCAGGCATTCAGCAAAACCAGAAGCATGTCCATTAGTGGTGAGAGTGAGTTGGATGGCACAAGCAGCAAGACAGGTAAGTGTTCCATGTTTTTCAGGTTGGACATTATTTAGTTGTAGATGTACCATCTTTATTGGTGACCAGAAGTTAATCTTACCCATTGATACATAATCTAAAACCCACAACCACTATTATGTTGGCTATCAAGACCAAGTCTCCCAAACCAAAAAGGCGGGTTGATTCAATCCAGATGGGAGACCTGAGGCACATGCCCCCAAAGATAGGGTCTAGTGAAGTCACTGGGTAAAGGAGATATAATTAAATTTATAGGCAATCATTTGAATGTGGTGGTTTTATAAAAAACCTAAAATCCAATCTTATAGAAAACTTTTCAGCACAATATACTTAATAAAGTGATAGTTACATTGAATAGCAGGCATTTACAAATGCTGCCTGTTAGCTTCACTTTCTTTTAGGGTATCCCAAACAGTAACCAAGCCATTATGGCCATTGGTTTTGGTCTCCTGCTTTAGTCTCATATGCTCCTCTATTGGTCAGTAATGCTGCCCATCACACTGATAGGCCAATTGTGAGTTGTAGATAGGGTTGCCACCTCATCCCTTTAAAACCAAACACATAATATCTGTGGCTGATTAAGGAGGTAATTAAACTCATTTAGTGCCTTATGTGAATTAAATTAGCCTCAGAACCTGTGTATTTAATAGTGTTTGGTTTTAAAGGGATGAGGTGGCAACCCTAGTTGTAGAAATTGATGGGAGTTCGGACCAGAGCCCGAGACTACAGAAGCTGGATGCTATTTGGTTAATGAAGCACGCCAAGCTTCAGGGCTAACAGAGTGCTCTAGACCATGGAAAATGGTTGTTGGTTAAATTCTTTTATGGGAAATTCCTCACACAATATGGAAGTCAGTAAACCCTTAAATCAGTTCTAAATTTGAATATGTGTGAATTAAGGTGATCCTTGACTTCAGGAAGAATCGTATTTACAAGCCAACTGCATTACCTGGACAATGAACTGCATTACCTGGACAATGGAAAGGCAGTGTTCTGGGTTATAATATGATTATTGGATAATTTCCTTGCCTGCTGTGTGGATTAAGATACTCTGTGATTATCTGTGGTTTATAAATTCTTCAGCTCATGTCATGGAAAAGAGCTTGTTTTCAGTACTCTGCATAGTATAAATTCTTTGCTGGTGTGGCTATGGAGAATCGAACCTTTTATTTCATTTGTGTCTTGTACTACGTACTATTGCTGTTAGGGTCTGAGTACGGATCTAACCAATCAGATTATATTTCAGTATCAGAGGGCAGTTGGTTAGAAAAAGTTGAATTCTGATTGGTCTATATGGATTAGTGATCAGCACACATTATACTTTACTTTAAAGTATTTGTAAAACTCAAACAATAAGCTTCTTTTGTTTGCTTTGTAAAATATACCATTAAGAGCATTTTGTTCAATAGTGTTCAATATCTGTTCAATAGTGATGGGTCAAACACCCCCCTGTTCGGTTCGCGTTCGAACATTCAAACATAACGAAAAGTTTGACCGCAAACTTCGACCAGTGGGGACAATTCACTAAGCTGTATCTTACCACATCTGAGTATGCAATAAGATACTGCACAGCTACTAAAACATTTCTTAAGTAAAAAAAGTGTGGATTTTGAGGGGAACCCCCATGCCAAGAATGTAAAAAAAATGGTGTGGGGTCCCCCCCAAAATCCATACCAGACCCTCATCCGAGCAAGAAGCCCGGCAGGTCAGGAAAGGGGGGGGGACAAACAAGCACCCCCCCTTCCTGAATCATACCATTCCACATGCCCTCAACATGGGGGGGTTGCTTTGGGCAGGGGGGCTCTCCCCAGAGCACCTTGTCCCCATGTTGATGAGAACAAGGGCCTCTTCCACACAACCATGGCCAGTGGTTGTGGGATCTGCGGGTGGGGGTGCTTATTGGTATCTGGAAGCCCCCTTTAACAAGGGGGCCCCCAGATCCCCCCCTCATGTGAATGAATATGGGGTACATGGTACCTCTACTCATTCACAAAAAGAAGTGTAATGTAAAAAATGATGGACGTTAGTCTTTGACAAGTCTTTTATTAAAAATATAAATTAAAAAAATGTCCCCTGAAGTAGATCCAACGTCAATTGTGATGCCCACCACCACCGCCAACCCCAAAAAAAAAAATGCTCCGCTTTTGACGCTGGCTCCAGCCATCTAACAGCTGCACCAGGATGACAGTTCTTAAATACAGTGATGATGTCACAAGGGGGTGGGGTCACCCCTGCCCCCTTGTGACATCATCATGCACTGTGATTGGCCAAAGCATTGCACCTGACCTGTGCTCAAGTGCATTGCTTTGGACAGTCACAATGCACTATCAGGGAACAGTACATTGTGGGGTACGGCGAATGAATAGCCCACCAAACACCCTTACCGTTTGTGTGTTCGGCGAACACACGAACGGCCGAAGTTACTTACGTTTGACCCGAACATTTAGGCCAATGTTATTGTTCAATAAATGCAGATAAATAACTTTACCCTGCCAGAAGTTAAGTGCTGTAATGTGCTCTCTGCAGCATTATCTTAAACTAAGTTATAAGGAAGTGTGACAAAACTACAGAACACCTCCCTCTCTGTTATGGAGAAGAGGAGGTGTTCTGTTATCCTAACACACGTCCTGCTTTAGGGTGACAATGATTCTTCTCCATTGATACAGTGAGTGTTGGCATCTTAGGGCAGTAAGAGTTTTACTGGCAGGATAATCAGGTGTAAAAATAAAGAAAAAGAAGTCTTGGAAAAAAGAAAACTAATGCAGCCACCTTGAATATTGAACCTTGAATATTGAACAGATCTAATAAAATGTTCTAAATGGTATATTTAACAGACCAAAAAGAGACAAAGAAAAGAAGTTTATTGTTTGAGTTTTCCATATATTTGAAACTACAGTGAAATGTGCACTGAACGCAAATCCATATCGGCCAATCAGGATCCATTGTTTCCTAACTAACTGCACTCTGCTACTAAATAGAAGCACTGATAAGATACAACCGGACAGTATATATTTTTTGTTCCTGAGTTAAGATTTCCTTTATGCATAAAGCCAAGAAAAGCAGCAATTTTAGAAGTAGAGATCATAGATCATTATACCAGCCTACAAATTTCTTTTATGACAGGTAGTGGTATTGCCCCCACCCAGGTTATTCCTTGCCCCCCCCCCCTGTGCCCCTCGCTAAATTAGGCTGCTAGGTTATGGAGGAACTATTAGGGTTGCAGTGAGCAGTCCCTCGCATTCTGCCACCAAAAGGGGGGGGGGCTGACAAGTTGAATGGGTCCCTGCTGCCATCACAGGCATTATTGGGGCCCCTCCTGAATGCCCAAGCACCCGTGCACCCAGTGGGGTGTAGGGGGTACAGACCGCACCCGGGTGACACCCACCAGAGGGGTGACCCTGAGGGCTGTCTTTAACGTGAGGCAAAACGGTGCAAGGAGGCCCCAGCATTTAGAGGAGGAAGATATAACTTCTGATACTTCTAGTACTTCTAGTGCTGTACTTCATGGCTCCAGGCTTCCTGCTGACCACGGAACAGGCCGGGAGTCTGAGAGAATCTCCGTGCTGTCCGGACCGGACAATGCTGCTAATGTGAGTGAGGGTCCTGGGGGGAAAGTAAGCAGAGGAGTCCGGCTCCAACAACCGCACAAAGAGGAGGGCAGGGATCACACAGGTGTAGAGAGAGGAAGGACAGGCTCTCCCATGTCTCAGAGCTGTGTACACTGACAGCAACATCACCACACCATCTGCAGTACTTGTACTGTAGTCTCTGATACTCCCCTGTAGTATGCCTGCAGTCTCAGACCATCTCCTGTAGTATGTCTGCAGTCTCTGACCATCTCCTGTAGTATGCCTGCAGTCTCTGACCATCTCCTGTAGTATGTCTGCAGTCTCTGACCATCTCCTGTAGTATGTCTGCAGTCTCTGACCATCTCCTGTAGTATGTCTGCAGTCTCTGACCATCTCCTGTAGTATGTCTGCAGTCTCTGACCATCTCCTGTAATATGTATGCAATGTCTGTTCATCTCCTGTAGTATGTCTGCAGCCGCTGACCATCTCCTGTAGTATGTCTGCAGCCGCTGATCCTCTCCTGCAATATGTATTCAGTCTCTGACCATCTCCTGTAGTATTTCCGCTGTCTCTGATGATCTCCTCTAGTATGTCTGCACTCTCTGACTGTCTCCTGCAGTATGTCTGTAGTCTCTGATCCTCTCCTGTAGTATTTCTGCAGTCTCTGATCCTCTCCTGTAGTATGTCTGCAGTCTCTGACCATCTCCTGTAGTATTTACATAGTCTCTGATGACCTCCTGTAGTATGTCTGCAGTCTCTGACCATACCCTGTACTATGTTTGCAGTCTCCGATCCTCTATGTACTATGTTTGCAGTCTCTGGCCATCTCCTGTGGTATGTCTGCAGTCTCTGACCATCTCCTTAATTATGTCTGCAGTCTCTGACCACCTCCTGTAATATTTCTGCAATCTCTGATCCTCTCCTGTACTATGTCTGCAGTCTCTGATCCTCTCCTGTAGTATTTCTGCAGTCTCTGATCCTCTCCTGTAGTATGTCTGCAGTCTCTGACCATCTCCTGTAGTATTTACATAGTCTCTGATGACCTCCTGTAGTATGTCTGCAGTCTCTGACCATACCCTGTACTATGTTTGCAGTCTCCGATCCTCTATGTACTATGTTTGCAGTCTCTGGCCATCTCCTGTGGTATGTCTGCAGTCTCTGACCATCTCCTTAATTATGTCTGCAGTCTCTGACCACCTCCTGTAGTATTTCTGCAATCTCTGATGCTCTCCTGTACTATGTCTGCAGTCTCTGACCATCTCCTGTAGTATTTCTGCAATCTCTGATCCTCTCCTGTACTATGTCTGCAGTCTCTGACCATCTCCTGTAGTATTTCTTCAGTCTCTGACCACCTCCTGTAGTATTTCTGCAATCTCTGATCCTCTCCTGTACTATGTCTGCAGTCTCTGACCATCTCCTGTAGTATTTCTGCAGTCTCTGACCACCTCCTGTAGTATTTCTGCAATCTCTGATCCTCTCCTGTACTATGTCTGTAGTCTCTGACTATGTGCATTGTTTACAATAAATCGACTGACTTAGTGGGGTTGATTTACTAAAGGCAAATAGACTGTTTGCACTGCAAGGAAATTGCTTAGTTAATGTTGTAAAAATTCACTTTGCAAAGCATATCCAATCACGTGCAAGGAAAAAATATATATTTTTGCCTGCACTTAATTAGATGATGGAAGACAGCAGAGTCACTAAGATAAAGAAAATCCTGTTGGAAATGTAGCCCAGCTTACATTTTCTTTGTTATTTCCCCCCCTCTTCGCTGCAGCCAAGGCAGGCCATAGATTATTCAGTGTTCTTTTGGGTTGCAAGAAAGAAAATCGCTTTTTTCCCCTATAAACACAGTCAGGCCAGGTTCACATTTGTGCATTTTTTTATGCATTTTGCAGGAACGCAGTGCATGTCATTTATCGTGATTTCCTATGGATCACGTTCACATCTACGCGTTTTTTGCGGGTGCATTTTTTGGAAAGGGTCACAGACTTCTTTTCCCACAGCAGTTTTCGTTTTAGTCCAATAGACTTCGATGGAACCACATTTAAAACGCAAGTGCTGCATTTTGCGTGCATTTTTTATGCATTTTGAATCTGTCCAGCAACAAGTTGGCCAAAAAAAAAGCAAAATGCATCAAAAACCAGCCGTCCGAGATTCGATCCATCTATGGCTGGTCTAATAAATGGACAGGAGTGGTTGCAGTAGGAAGGAAAGTACACTATAGGGCTGTGAGCCTGATTAAGCCCTGCCCACCATCCAATAGACTTCAATGGAACTACATTTAAAACGCAAGTGCTGCGTTTTGCGTGCATTTTTAATACATTTTGAATCTGTCCAGAAACAAGTCGGCCAAAAAAAAGCAAAACGCATCAAAAACTTGTAAAAAACGTGCAAAAACGCAAAACGTACCGACCGCAAAAAGCACTGCAGAAACGGATCAAACGCAAACTGCATAGGTGTGAACTTAGCCTGAGTGTTGATGAGGAAATCCCTCCCATGGAGCTATTGTATTATGCAGACAGGAAGCCTTCCAGTCCAGCAAAACACAATGATTGCTGCTAGTGGCTATAATGGCCGTAGTAATCGCCATAGTAATCGCATCAGAAAAATCTTGACGGCTGGTTGTACTGAAGTCGATCCATCAATCGATTTCAGTACAACCAGCCTGCCCATAGATGGATCGAATCTTGGCTGCTCTCTTCTGAACTGTCCGAGATTCGATCCATCTATGGCTGGCCTAATAGATGGACAGGAGTGGCTGCAGTAGGAAGGATAGTACACTATAGGGTTGTGAGCCTGATTAAGCCCTGCCCACCATTCAGAGGACACAGAGGAAGAGGATATGGATTGCTGTGCCTTCTGGAAATGACAAAACGCCTGCTAGGAGAAACTGGGGTTGATGGTAGATGTATTCTTCACACTGTGGCACAGTTCTGTAGAAGGAGCAACAGGAACTACATTTATCAGGGTGCCTAGGGAGAGAAGACAGACCAAGGAGGAGGGGGAAGATAGCTGAGAACCCGGAGGAAGGGGAAGATAGCTGAGAACCCAGAGGAGAGGGAAGATAGCTGAGAACCCGGAGGAGGGGGAAGATAGCGGAGAACCCGGAGGAGGGGGAAGATAGCTGAGAACCCTGAGGAAGGGGAAGATAGCTGAGAACCCGGAGGAGGGGGAAGATAGCTGAGAACCCGGAGGAGGGGGAAGATAGCTGAGAACCCGGAGGAGGGGGAAGATAGCTGAGAACCCGGAGGAGGGGGAAGATAGCTGAGAACCCGGAGGAGGGGGAAGATAGCTGAGAACCCGGAGGAGGGGGAAGATAGCTGAGAACCCGGAGGAGGGGGAAGATAGCTGAGAACCCGGGGGAGGGGGAAGATAGCTGAGAACCCGGAGGAGAGAAAAATCACACGTGCAGAGACAGAGGTTGCAGGCTACAAAATGTGCTGCAGACTCAGGCATGAAGCAGAAAAGGATCTCAGGCTGGCTGTTACTGGATCAAAGAGGGTCACTGAACGCAGGCATGAGGTCCCAGATTGCACACCTCCCTATGTGAACCAAACTGCTTTATTTTTAAATAAAGTCTTTCCATTTTTATTACATACCATTTTTGTACCCAGTGGGTCTCCGTGCTTCCCTCTGCAATGCGGGCAGATCATAGTTGGTGGGAGGGGCTGATAGGGTGCTGTACATAGATATTTGAAAATATCACAGCACCCTGCCCTAGTGTAGGTTTTCCGCTGTGTTTTGCGTTTTGCAAAAATGCCCAGCAGTCCATTTTCCATGATTTCCTATGGGACAGGTTCACATCTCAGCATTCGCTTGTGCTTTTTGGAAAGGGTCAGGGACTTTTTTAAACACAAAACGTTGTGTTTTTGGTTCTATAGACTTCAATGGAGATGCTGCAGAAAAGCATGTAGTGCATTTTTGATGTGTTTTTGATGCGTTTTATTCTGCCTAGCAACAAGTTGCCACAAAAAGCATGGCAGAAACAGATCAAATGCAAACTGTATAGGTGTGAACCTAGCCTTAGTACTCCTCTCCAGACCCCTCAGTCCTGAAGCAAGCAGTGGGATTACTGTTGGGAGAAGTTGTACAAAATATCAAAATGCCTTGATTGGTGAATGTCAGTCTAGAGGAGAGGGTGTTCCTAGAAAGGCCATATTTGCAAAAGGACCACCCTAGGTAATGCCCACATGTGATGCTGAACCTTCATGATTGAAATGACTGAAATCTAACGAATGAAAGGGGTGGGCCAAGGACAGTCAGTTTAGGAAGGAAAAGGCAAGAAGATATTGGATATCCTGTCAATCTGACTGCAGCTTTTAATGCACACTGTGAGAAGCTTACATTGTGCAGTGAAATCAGAGTAAGCAACATCAGTAGAGGAGCTTGTAGAACTGTGCAAGACCTAAGTTCAGCTTTAATTTTCAATGTTAACTGGTGTGCACCAAGAAGAAGAACACTGGTAAGATGTATAATTTTTCATCTATTTCAATAATAACATTAAACCAGGAACAATCAATGGGCAAAAAAATGCTTGAGATAACCTTCTTCCCCATCCTAACATGACAGTAAAAAGAAATAAGCTATTTTTTACATAAATAAATGCACGGATGTGCAACATTAAATACTCCCAATTGGATTGGGTTGTATGCTCAGTGTCAAAGGTAATGCAACTAATACACTGAATTCATCAGTCTACGTCCTTCCAGTGCATGACTGGTGGTACAAGAACTTACAACTAAATGGATTTACTAGTTAAAGTCTCATATCATGCCTTCATATTCGCCGTGGGCCAGGGAGTCTTGTGTCCATGTCTATTTGGAGTCATCTGCTTTACTGCATTTTCCATGGTAAAACAAGTCATTTTACAGTATTTCATGAAGCCCCTTTATATACAATGAACACAGTTAATATGGGTAACTAGACCACTGGATTCATTTCAACTCCGCTCTTTTTTATCAGGCAATTGCTTTTTATGAATTAATCCCATACGTCATTTCTTGAGATGAAGGCTCAGGTTGTATAGATCAGGTCTCAGCTCAGCAGGAGTTTTTTAATATTTCTTCATGACGTCCAATGATGTCTCCGTTGTCTAAAAGCAAAATAGTACTGTTCCAGTGGAAGATGGTTTCATTTTCTTGAATAGATATTTGCAATGTGTGTCGTATTTCAGGATGTAAAATAGGAGTTTTGCATGGAGTAGAGACGATCAATGGGATTCCCCACTCTGGATTGCAGAGAACCTACTTCTGGTGCTGCTAAGAGACATTCACCAAGGCTGAGAGATGCATCATCGCTATCCATATCATGGAACAGGGTCTCTCCACCTGAAAAGATGTAAAACCACAAAATGTAACTGCTATCAACTGCTTAGAAAGAACAAACTGAACAGTGCTGTCTAAAACAGTGATGTTAACACTATGGTAAATATTGTAAGTATAAGGACCCTTTTACACCAGAAGTGTCTGTTCTGATTAGTAGAGGATGCGTGAACAGACGTCACTTTTATGACATCCATGTCTCTTAGTTTTGCTCATCCAGAGCTTAATAAATCCATGTTAGAGCTATGTGCAGGCAGATGTAAACAGACTTGCATCCATTTACATCCGACTACCCCAAATCCATTATGCTTGTGTAAAAAAACAGAAAAAGACATAGACCTTTTTGTTTTTGTGGGGCCTAGATGGACATTGAGGTAATCACATGTAAACAGACCCACATCAGCCTGCTCAAAGCCTGACATGAGGCTTCCGTTCAGACCTGTCTGAAAGGTGGATTTGATCGGAAGGCCCATTTTAAACAACATTGTCCTGGATGCTTTATTATAACAATGTTAGATCTCAAAAGATAATTGTATACCACTTCTTTTGGTCAGGGATAAGTTTCAGGTCCCATGGGTCGAGATAAATAAAAAACCTAAAGGATTTATGTGGCACAGGAACCCTTGGTAGTGTGGGGTGGTGGTCATGGAAGAGTCAAAGCCACCAGAAGTATTGAATAGACATTTATTGGTAACACCAAAGATGCATTTATTGGCTAATACCCCTCTTCATCAGTGTATGCAGTGTTTTACAGAGGTTCTGTGCCTCCTGGTTGTGTAGCAATCCTCAGGTTGTGTCTGTGTAAACGCAACCAGGAGACACTAAACCTCTGTGAGACACCTCAAAAACTGATAACTTTGCCCCTTCCATGACCACCACCCCACAATATCAAGGGCAACTCTGCTGCATAAACCCTTAAAGGCTATTTCTCTTCATCCACAAGTTCTACCCACAACCCTAACATCTCCCCTGAGGATTGGACCACTCAGTGGCATCGTGTATAACTGTCCACTTCCTGCATGGAGACAGGGATATTCTCTGCAGTCTAATCTGGATGGTTGCATTTACCATAGTTGGCTACTTGCATCCATACCGAATTGAAGTGCTTCTCATATCAGATCATCACACTCCTAAAAATATTTAGTACATTATAAGGGTTCTCTTGTTTCTCCTCTTGTCTTCTCTTTTTTTCTGGTGAACATTGCAGAGTTTTTCTACTGCCTCAGCTGCTATGGAGGATTACCACTCTACAAATATCAGATTTCAGGTCCGCACTGTGTGGTTAAAAGTTCCCAGGAGCCTGGTATGGAAATCTATTTTAACTCTCACTGCAGCCAAAACAGACCTCTCAACTTAAATAGACTCTTGGGTTAATTTGATAAAGGAGTTTAGAAACTTTGCACAAAAATTGTATAAATATCCACTTCAATTATTCAATTATGTTCAGATGAAATAAATGAAAAGGAATTTGCTTTTCACGGTTGCCTTTGGAAACTCAACCTCTTTGTTTGAAGAAACAAGCAAACAAACTGCTGCAGGTCTAAAGTTCACACATCTTGAGATGCCTTCCTTAACTGTAGAACCTCAAAAAGCCTTCAGACATGGCCAAATGCTGGGCAATTATGACACGTTCTCATACTGCCTAAGTTTGCCCACCCCTTCCTGCCTTCTGGACATTCCTACTGGCTAGTTTGGCAGCCCATCAGAGTGATAGGCTAATAGGAATTTGGTGGGGCAGGATTTAGCAGCAAGCTTTCATACTACATGGAGACGTTGAAGCTTTCTACATCAGAATGGCCCAGAGTTCAACTGTATCTGTGGACTTTTTGAAGCTATTAGGGGTATGTGCTGGCACTTCAATGTGACCAAATTTTATAAATAAAGTTTTTCTTGTTCTAGAGATATTTAGATTTAAAGTATATTGCTACATTTTCAGACAAATTGAGATAACACCAACTTTATATTTTTTATGCGTTCTAATTCACATAGTATAATAAAAAAAAATAAAATAAAAATAGCTTCTTACCAATTTATTGGCTTTTTACTTGTTTCCCCCTTGTATGTGCAGAGCTTGAACCAATGTAAGTATACGTATTTTATGCCCAATGGGTGATCACTGTGATCTTCTGGGTCATGTGTGGCTGCTCCACTGTATACTGACCACAGGTAGGCACTTGCTCAGCACTGCCTCCATTTACTGAATGCCTTATATTTTTTCAGTGTATACAAGATGTTTTCTGACTGAACAAGGCAAAGAGGAGAGGCAGGAATATCACAATCTCTACCTTATCCAGTCAGAGAAAGCCTTGTATTCATTGAAGATACCTGGAGTATAACAGCAATTACTGTACTAGCGCCAACTACTACAATGATTTCCAACTTCCACAATGGTCCCCCAGATATGGGATTTGCATACTTACATTGGTGTACGCTGTACCAACGAAACTATGCAATTAAGATCATACCTAGAGTTCAGCTTTAAGGAGGGGACTGGGGATTAATGTTTGCGATAATTAACCCTGTCTGTCCTGTGCTGTCCATTTTTCATTTGCAGTTGTAAACTAGATGTACAGGACTGTTTGTCCTAACAAAGATTACAGATTCCAAGACACACTGTTAATGCAAGAAAAAAAAAAAACAGCCTCACTTTGTTCCTTGTCTTCACATTGCAATCTATTCTAAGCAATAGACCCTGCGTATAATGTCCTATAGAAACCTGCTTCAGAAAAACAACTAGAAAGGTGAAATTCTTTAAAATGACTTTTAGGTTTGCCTTGTGAATGGGAACACATAACAAACATGCACTTTGGGTTTCTCACATGTGACTACAACATTGAAAATACACTTTAAAGAACAACTCCAAATTAGGAATTAAAGGATACGTTCACCTTTAAAAAAAATATATTTTTTTGCAGGTAAAAAATGTGCATTTACTAATTTTTTTTAGTAGCCTAAAAGCATTGCGGCAACAATCAGCAGATTGCTGGTGCCATGCAGGACTCCTGCAGACTGTCAGGGTCTTTGGGTGTTTGCTCGTACATCATACATGCAGGCAGTTTCACACTGACAGAAAGAATCAGTGAACTACCAGCACATTCCACAGTGCTGTAGTTCATTGAGAACTACAAGTGAACAGCCGCAAAGGATGCTGGTACTTGTAGTAGATTAATTCTCAGAACTATGTGAATGAATGACACGGCCGTGTGAGTGGAGTCCCGCATGGCCATGCTCTTTTCAAAAAGTGACAGCTAGTACGGGGATCTTCTCCCCATACTGCTGTCACAGGGAGAGAGGGAGAGGGAGAGATGTTACATGTTCCACTCTAAAAATGGATGGAACATGTAACAGGTTCCCAAACTGTAGGATTCTGCCACTTTGAAAAATGTTCAGGATTACTAGGGGTTAAGTCCAGCAAGGTTCATGCCACCACATGGACTTATCTCTTCAATTTACAACTGACATTTTTAAGGAATGCCTGGATGAAAGAAAGGTGAAAACGAGTATTTTATTTTAAAAATCCCTATTGTTTTTGATACACCATGTGCTAATAAACAAACTATATTAATTTAGGATTTGCATTTACTATAAGACTCTACTCTTACCCTGCCCGCATCATGTTGTGTTTTTAGTAGCCTCAGAAGCTGCTGCTTATAGCATTTATTCGACATATGCATTTGGCTGTATTGCTAAGTACAATGCAACACATCTCAACCAAAATCCATGCTATTCCGATGCTTTGATGTGTGCTGAGCTTGAACCTGAACCAGGGGCGGACTGACAACTCATGGGGCCCCCGGGCAATAGGGGATCATGGGGCCCCTGTGTCCTCATCCACACTCAAACCACACCCAAAGGTACCAGGGGCATCTCATGGTACCAGGGGCACCAGGGGCCCCTGGTACCAGGAGCATCTCATGGGGCCCCCTACTGACCCTGGGCCCTCGAGCAGTGCCCGAGTTCCCAAATGGTCAGTCCGCCCCTGACCTGAACTATACATTTTGAAACTTGATTTTAAGCAGCTACACTTAGCCGCTACAGACAAAATGTTGAAGTGTAGCTCAGGGCAGTTTGGTCTCTTAAATAACTGTTTATACCAGCCCTAGGCCAAACAACATGCATTTGGTCTACGCTATATGCTCCATATCTTTTTGGGAATCCAGTAAGACCAGGTCATGGTGCTTAGATCTCCTCTCACTACCCTTATGTATATGCAGAAGAGAAAAATAATAAACCAATCTTCAGTATTATGTCCTCAACTCAGCTTTGAAACCTTTACAGAACTATATTGTGAGATCCTGGTAAATGAACAGTATGTCATCTTGTTTTCTTGGGAATACATGGACTATATCTGAAACAAAATCCCAAAAACAATTCATGTAGAATATTTCTATAGAAAGGAAAAAGAAGTAACCTTACCATAAGGATGCATGTGGTCTCCTGGCATCTGTGGTGGAGTGAGGCCTTGCTGGAATGGGTCTGTACTGTACATGTTCTGTTCCACAGACAGTAGTTGTTGTTGAGGAAGAGATGTGAACACATTCATGATTCCTTCAATACTGGAGTTACTTGAACTGTGTGTTTGAGCTGTAAGGCATTAAGAAGTCATTGTAATTTTAATGTATACATATACTAAATGTGGACAGAAAAGAAAAACTTCAAACTCCAGGACTGAAGCTGGTCCTAGGACCAGCACAAGTTAAAACTAATTGTATGTTAATTCCTACATGGGATAAACCTATCCCTTCTACAAATGCTAGTTTCCTGACTCTGGCTGACTTCAGGACCTTGAGATCACAGACCTGGAACAACCAAGCAAAAGATGAAAAATGTCCTTATCTCTACACCTGTTCCTGGTTAGTTGCTCAAAGTACTGAAGCCAAAGCTTAAATTGTATGTAAACCCGAAGAACAAATTTCTCTTATATGACATCTTTTTCTCTGTTAAATATACACCTGTTTATATATACACGTTTTTGCTGTATACCGTACATTCAATGCTCTCTTTATGGACTGCAGAGCACTTTTAGCCGGTGTTATGGAGATCAAGAGAGGGGGAGGTGTTCTGTCACTTCCTGTTCTAGGGTGACAATGTGGTGGCAACTTTGGGAATACCAGGTAAATTCTGGAAATTAACTTGAGGATAACAAACCTTTTATTTAACCAGCACTGGTTGAAACTTAGCCATACTCATGTCTGCAAAGTCTCAACAGTTACGTCACAATGCATATTTTTCCTCTTTCACTTTCTGTACATTCAAAAGACTTTCTAAACTGTGCACAATATAGCCTTGAATACCAGCTACAGATAAGGATACCAGCTACAAGCTGGAGCACATTACTTCACAGGAAATAAGGGAGGGGGGAAGTGAGCTGATGACCTTGCTTTTGCAAATACAGGCTACTAGGATTAATAAAGTTTAAAGGGAAACTCTGCAATATATGGGTGCTGCCACAACAATACTGCTCCTCCATTGACAGAGCACAGTGAGTGAGTACTGTCACCCAAGTACTGGAAGTGTGTTAATGGTTTATTCACTAGGTGAAAAAAGCCTGAAAAAAGAAAACTAAAGCCGGCCATAGATGGCTCAGAAGGGTCCGGCCAAGATTCAAACCATCTATGGGCAGGCTGATTGTACCCAAGTCGTTTGTTGTACAACTTGGGTACAACCAGCATGTCAGATTTATACACGCGATTATTGTTACATTTTTGTTCTTGAGATTGGAAATATGACCACCAAAAAACTAGCAATTTCAGAAGTAGAGGTTTGCAATGACAGTCTACATATTTCTTCCATTACTGGTTTTCTATAGGAATGCAGTAAGTTAGAGGATAAGTTCACCTTTAAAACAAAAATAATAAATGCAGGTAAAAAAATGTGCATTTATTATTTTTGTCTACAGGAGCCTGGAAAGGATTGTACCAGTGATCAGTAGATCAAGCAGACCTGACAGAATATCTGCTTGCTGTATGGGATGTACAAGCAAGCAGATATACTGTCAGGAAGCTTCAATGAGCTACCACAGCACCATCTGGACTTGCAGTTCATTCATTCATGGCCGCACTGTTTTCAAATCTGACAGATAGTACAAGGAAACTTTTCTGTCGGGGGGGGCAACTGCGGCTATGGGAACATGTTACATGCTCCACCTTAAAAATGAACATGTAACATCTTATCCCTTAAGCATTTACACAACTTACTTGATGTGCCAGATATTAAAATACCAAGCATATTAGGATTCCTACCATATATGTTCTGAATAGATACACTCACTGGCCAGTTTATTAGGTACACCTGTTCAATTGCTTGGTAACACAAATTTGCTAATCAACCAATCACATGGCAGCAACTTAATGCATTTAGGTATGTAGACGTGGTAAAGACGACTTGCTGAAGTTCAAACTGAGCATCAGAATGGGGAAGAAAGGGGATTTAAGTGACTTTGAACGTGGCATGGTTGTTGGTGCCAGACGGACTGGTCTTAGTATTTCAAAAACTGCTGATCTACTGGGATTTTCATGCACAACAATATCTGGGGTTTACAGATAATGGTCCTAAAAAGAGAAAATATCAAGTGAGCAGCAGTTGTGTGGACAAAATGCCTTGTTGATGTCAGAGGTGAATGGGCAAACTGGTTGCTGTGACATGCGGATGGTAGGGTCAGAATTTGGCGTAAACAACATGAAAGCTTGGATCTATCCTGCATTGTATCAGCGGTTCAGGCTGGTGGTGGTGTAATGGTGTCGGGGATATTTTCTTGGCACTAGCAAGGTTTACCTAATAAAGTAGTCAATGAGTGTATATTGTTCTAATTGGGATTATTATTATTTATTATTATTTTACAGGATTTATATAGCGCCTACAGTTTGAGTCCTCTGGGAGTCCTGCTCTGAATCTTGCCATAGTTATCAGGAAAAGCTTGTCATAATGGAAATGTGATGATATAGTTGCACTCAGAATTAAACGTTCACCAAGCTAGCTAGACCTGCTATTTGTACCACTCATGTTCTTTGAGACTGCAAGCTAAACCTTTATTGACAATCTGCAATATTGTAACTATTCAACAATAAAGTACTGTATTTCAATCTTATATTGAATCTGTATCAATCAGGGGCGGACTGACCATTTGGAAACTGCCCAAGGGCCCGGGGTCAGTAGTGGGCCCCATGAGATGCCCCTGGTACCTTTTTCATAGGATTTTTTGAGTTTGGGCAAGGACACAGGGGCCCCATGATCCCTTATTGCCCGGGGGCCCCATGAGTTGTCAGTCCATCCCTGGTATCAATCATTTCATACTACTAGGATTATTCATTTGATATGTCCTATTTTAATTGTTGTCATAAAATGGTTGCAGGTATCCAGAATACGCATCCTTGGCTTCCAAAGTAAGCCTTTAAAAAATGCTGAGAAAACTTGTACAATCGCCCTTTCTGGGAGCACAACTTACTGAAGTTTATGTCTTTATGAGTAAGCATTATTAACAGCAAAAATATATATAACATATCATCTTAATAAACTGTATTTATAATTTAAAGAGAATACAATATATTTAATACACGAAAATATATGTAAACTGCATACTTTTTTTTATCCCCTTATCAAAATCCTAAACTCGCCCCTTGTATCCCTGATCACCTGATTGAACTGAATTGTACGTTTTTCTATTATAGAAAGCCTAGCAATGCTTTTGTAAAAGGAGACCCCTCTCCCTAATCTTTCCGGTAGGAGTGACAACAAATTTTCAGCAGCAGGAAAGCCTTGAGGGGCCAGTCCCTGACTCATTAAAGCGTGCATTGCCGGGAAGAATTGTTACCATACCTGCTGGTATCCGTGAAGGGTTTTGCTGATCTTGCTGCTGTTGCTGTTGCTGTTGTCTCCTTGCCAACTTCTTCATCTAAGTAAAGCACACAAGTGAGATTCTAGAAAATAAGCATGCTTGCATACTATTCTAGTAATTCATTCAGGTAATGTGCGCCATATAAATATCTAGTCCGGGAACTGCATTGTGTACTCTTTGCACAACTTCATAAAGAGAAACCATTTGTACTTGCATCAGAATAATAAAGATTTTCTGTGTATACAATATGCAGTTTCTACACTTTTTTCAAACAATTATCAAAGTGATATTACAATAAGTAGCAATGAGTAAATCTGTCCAGGTTCAGTTAGCCAAAAGTATGGCAAACATTGTTCAAAATTTAACAAACCTGAAGTTAGATGAGATTTGCTTTGAAGTCTCTGGGGAAGGGGGTCAAATCTTGTTAAACTGGCCATTTTTAGGGCTATTAGGCAAACTGCTATCAATAAAGGCACTACTATGGGGGACATGTACCAATGTACGAAAAAAAAAGTGTTCAGTAGGGAGAGGGTCATTTTATGTGGCTTCAAGGGCAACATTGAAATGACAAAAATACTTTACAAAACATGCTTGTGGACATAAGCCAATTTTTTTTTCTAGATTTGGATAGTGAGATGGGGAATTTGAATTCCTGTCAAGTTTTTAATGATGTCTGTAACTCTATTAGAGACATTTACCCTTCCTTGCTTCCCAGCTCTTCCCCCAGCTTCTTCCCAGAAGCAACACAAGGTAAGGGGGTGCACTGTGATGTAAAGAAAAAAGGTGGGGGACCCATGACTTCTGATGGTGAGGGCTCTTGACATCTTATGTAAGGGGGGCTGGGGTGCTCTGGATATCTAGTTTTACAGACACAACCAGCCCTTTGTGGGCAACCATAATGCTGATGTGGCCCGCAATGAAATTGAGTTTGACATCCCTGCATTAAGCTGTTAGTTCCCTGTGGTTTAAGGAGATGTTAATGGTATGATGTTGTCTGCAAAGCACAGTCTACAAATGTAGAGCACTGAATACATGAGTGAAATAAGTCACTATGTATATAATCAATATTCTATACCAAATACTGCAGCCCTTAGAAGATGTAAAGCTTCCAACGTATCACTGTAATATATGGCATTGATTACATAGGTCTGCTTGGTGTCTCACCTTTGCTCGTTGATTTTGGAACCAGACTTGTACCACACGAACACTAAGACCAGTTTCTGCCGCAAGTGTCTCTCTCACCTTAACCAAAGGAAACAGATAATTGTTCAGCTTTCAGATTTGGGTGAGACAAATTGGATGGCAGTCAGGCAAGCATACACCACCTCATCCAAAATGGTGTTTTAAAAAAAAAACATTATTATAGAAATGCATAAATCTCTAATGCCAGAGGTACAATATGGGGTTGATTTACTAAACCTGGAGTGTGCAAAATCTGGTGCAGCTGTGCATGGTAGCCAATCAACTTCTAACTTCAGCTTGTTCAATTAGGCTTTGAGAAAAAAACCTGAAAGCGATTGGTTTCTATGCAGAACTGAACCAGATTTTGCACTCTCCAGTTTTAGTAACTCAGGTGTCCGTTTATGACAAAGAGAATAGCTGCGATTCCGAGGATCGCAGATATTCTCTGGTCATTCACAGTTTATGACACTCAGGAGATCAGTGGAGAACTGTTCAGCTCTTCACTGAAGATCTGTGTTCTCCCTCCAGATTTTCCAGCCCAGAGCCGGCGAATCAGAGGAACCGCAAACTATGCAACTATAATTTACCTCTGCTTAGTAAACTGATCCTTTACTATAATCTCGGGAGATTATAGTAAAATCAGCCGTTTTCTACCATTTGTAGACCGTTCTCCAGCGTTTGGAGACCGTTCTCCCTTCGTTCGGAGAACTGCTTCATAAAAGGCATTCACAGGAGAACTGTGTTCTCCGAGAATGCCGGAGAAATGAGCAGCGATCATTTATCCCTGGTTCATAAACGGACACCTTCATCCCCTATGAACCATAGCAAATGAGAGATCTTTTTTTTTCTGAAGTCCATTTTTTTTCTGCAATCTGAGGTCACCACAATGTGGTGTATTGCCTAAGTATGCTATTTTAAATATAAAGTCAGTGGCAGTAAAAGTGATACTTTAGTTATAGCCAGGTGTTAGGGAATTTTATCACATGCTGTTCTCTTTTATTTGTGAGAAGGTCCCTACACCTGATATCCATAGGACTTTCTGCCTGAGAAGGTCATAACAAGAAGATACAGGAGTTTCCAAAAGACATGAGCTAGTAGGCTATTCAGCCAACCAGCTTGCACCCATAATTAAAACAGCAGTTTTGGCTGGCTGATTGTATATTTTTAATGAATAATTTGGGTTCATGTATTAAAAATACTAAAGCGTATTTTTTTTCTGCCATCCTGGAGTCAATACGTGAATGAGTTTATCAGGAAGTAGTAATAGAACAAAAGTTTTGTGATTGTAGAATATGTCAAATCTAGGTAAGGTGTGCTCTTTGCAAGCCCTGAGATATGGAGTGTTCCATTAAACAGCAATATTCACCAATCATTTCAAAGTGAAGATAGAATAAATATATTAAATTTCTGTGCAAAAGTTAAAATTATGTTACACAAACCTTCATGTTTTAATGATTTCAATGCATAGGCAAGGTGCATATAGACTTTTGAACTCCAGGCGTTCTTAGAGAGATAGGTAGGGCTTTTTGGCAGAAGAGATATGCAAAGCCTCTTCTGCCAAAAAAAGTCTTCCTCTTTCCCCAAGCCAGGGGCGGACTGACCATTTGGAAACTCGGGCACTGCCCAAGGGCCTGGGGTCAGTAGGGGGCCCCATGAGATGCCCCTGGTACCTTTTTCATAGGTTTTTTTGAGTTTGGGCAAGGACACAGGGGACCCATGATCCCCTATTGCCCAGGGGCCCCATGAGTTGTCAGTCCGTCCCTGCCCCTAGCATTTTTTTTTTACTGTGTACACTGTACAGTGCATGCATTTTACAGTATACACTCTCTGTACCCTCATTCTAGGCACTTTAAAGATGGGGCAGGTGCTGGGGAACAGATAAGTCCTGTGTGCATGCCCAATGGCCAAAGAGAATCGCTTCCGGACCAAGACAAATAGGCAGCAGAGAGGATAGTAGCAGGGGGTGCAGATGTGACAGATGCCTGAAATAGTACTGTAAATGCTATAACCTGCAAACATATTTGCTCTAATCTGCAAGTATGCTGTATATGCTACAGATTATGGCAAAAAGTGTACCACCACCAATGAAGTTTAATTTTGCTAGAAAGTTAACCTGTGCCAAAATCATACACACTAAAGTATTGCCATATTCCAAACAAGCAGTAAAAGCACTTTAAAAGGAGCCCTCATTCATCCCTGTATCTAAAAGCATTGTGGAGAAATTTTATTTTCAAAGCACACAACACATTGTTGAAATCTTAGTTGTTTCCTTATTACTTTCTGTTGCATTAGAATCTTAGGCGTTTACAAGACCTGCACTTTAACTAAAAAAAATTCCCCTAAAGTGCAATCTCTTGGAATAAGGATGTGTTTTCTAGCTGATGGGTCGTTTAGCCTGGTATTGATATGAAGGAAAAAAAATATAAGCAAAAACAGATTTTCTCTAAGTTGTTCCTATTTTATTATGGTTATCAAAAAAAGTGCTCCATCTAAAGGGTTAGTTCACCTTTACAGAATAAAATGTAAAAGTGAAGTAGCATCGTACACCCACCACCCCCCTCCAGGTCCCTGCTGTACTTACCGCCGGTAATCCTGGCAATCCTAAATTATCAGGGCTCCTTAAATTGGTTCAATGTTCTGGGGATTTGAGAATTTTGCTCTTCTCTCTCTTCTATACACAGAGCTTCCGGGACAGACCAGATCACTGACAACAGAAGCTCTGACAGTTCAGGATTGCCAGGGATACAGCGGGGAACGGGGAGGGGGGTTGGTTTGAGGGTTTACAGTGTGTTAGTTCACCTTCACATTTTTTCTGTAAAGGTGAACAAACCCTTTAAGGGTACGTTCTCATACTCCAGGTCTATTCACATCACCGTGCTTTGCTTCCCAATGCAACAGAGATCACCCAGGTTTCAATGGTTTCTTGTTTCCTCTGATGGTCCCAGGCACCACTGTCCAACACTTCAAGTAAGCTTGAATATATATATACTTATATATATAACTCAATATCTGTCACTATGGTCAAACCAAAGTAAATGTGTGGTTTACTGTCATACTAAGGAAGACAGAGTATCTGCTCACCTTTCTGCATGGCTTGGAGGAGACCTCAAATGACGCTTTAAAGGCTCTACGCTGCTGTGTTGTCAGAATGGTTCTGGGTCTCTTAGGCCTTTTCTGATCTTTGCCATCTTCTCCTTTGCTGTCTTCAAATTTTCCGCCATCTTCATCATCATCACTTTTACCTGATGGTAAGTGAAAAGACAATACAAACTCAAAAGAACTGTTTTTGGCACAAGGCTCCCAGCTCATGGAATGCTGTCCTACACTATCCCCACATTAACTCTCCTGTAGTCCTACCACTAACACTCAAGCTATCCTTCTATGTAACAATAACCATCCTTTATTCAAAACGTGCTCTTCATTTGCATACTCACCTCTCTTGTATGGGAATCCTCTGTGCTGAAGACTAACCTTTCCATAGAAAAGACAATCTTCCTGCTTTCATTTGTGCTCTAACCATAAATAATTTGCATGTCTATACCAATTTCTTCAAGCAAGGAATACAAATCTTATTTTTTTATTTATTAGGAAACAATGATTTTACATGGGATGTAGTTTCTACAAGTATGGTAAGGAATTTACAATATTAATTGAACTGTTATATGACCTGTTCTAATAACAATTTTCTCTGTTCCAAAACAATCAATCTGAATAAAATTTTCATTCTGCAACTGTACTTTCCACTGCAGGCTTAAATCTAATTGGTGGCTGTGAAGGTATTCAGAATACTTTGTGAAACGATACGTTAAATTGAATTTGAAACCCAGTTTTGGATAGAGTAGAGATTATTTTAACCCCTGTTCATTTTTTAGTTTGCGGTCTGTGTCCCATTAAGGAGATATCCCCTCACTTCTTTCCCTGCAGAAGAAGACCAGGAATTGAGAGGAATTCTCTCCAGAATGAGAAAAAATAGTCAGTTATAACCAGGGGCGGACTGACAACTCATGGGGCCCCCGGGCAATAGGAGATCATGGGGCCCCTATGTCCTTGCCCAAACTCAAAAAAGCCAATGAAAAAGGTACCAGGGGCATCTCATGGGGCCCCCTACTGACCGCGGCCCCTCGGGCAGTGCCCGAGTTTCCAAATGGTCAGTCCGCCCCTGGTTGTAACTGAAACAGGTTTACCCATTTAAAAAGATTTCCCTTTGTTCCTGTTTTGTTGACCAAAGTAAAATGTCCATCACCTTCTGTCCCTATTACAATAGTCAGGAGTGAATCCTCTTAGCATGAGTATAGACAGTAATAAAGAACTTAAAATGGAATTTTAATACTTTCTATCTATGTACAAAAACTAAAAAGAAACTACTTTAAAACATTTTGGAATAGAAGGTGATGATTGTCATGAGCCTCATTTGTGGCGAGAGTTCCCATATGGAAGAAAAATATATTTGAAATATATTTTTAAAATATATTGACATATATTTGAAATGCTACAATTTTGGCCATATTCCATATATTTAAAAAAATAAATAAATAAATTATATATATATATATATATATATATATATATATATATATATATATATATATATATGTGCTGCATATGTTGAAATGCGTTTTTATTACAAAATATATGAAAAATATTTTTAAAAATACATTTCAAATATATTATATTTCTTTAAAAATACAATTTAAATCTACATTTTTGGAATGCATTTACAAATATATGTAAAAATATATGTTAAAATTACTTTTTTATATGTTAAGAAAAATCTGAAGAATATATTTTAAAAATATATTTAAAAAAATATTTTTCATATATTTTTTATTATATAAAAAACGAATTTCAACATGCAGTGTATATATATATATATATATATATATATATATATATATATATATATTTTTTTTTTTTTTAATATTGAATATGGCCAAAATTGTAGCATTTCAAATAAATGTCAATATATTTGGGAAGAATGTTTTTAAAACATCTCAAATATATTTTTCTTCCATATGGGTTATAATTAGAATTTTCCATTTTCAGCCTTGCACAGGAAAAATAACAATTGCAATCAGATGTCTTCCTTTAGACTATTTGAAAAATAAATAATTTGCATAATAAAAAAGACATCATTTTTCTTTCAAACACTTTTATAAATAATGATCATTATTTTTGCTGCTGTGATTTTTTCTTTCTTTCTTTAATATGCTTTTATAGAGCTTCATGTGGTATAAAAAAAGATAACCCAGTCAATACTCTGTAGCTGGTCATATTCTCATCTTTTGATTAATTGTGAAGATATAGAAACACATCGGTATGTTTCCTGCTTTACCAACCACAGAGGCATCTCCCATCCATGTTTGAGTTGTATAAAGCAGTATCATAAAACAAGAGGGTGCAGTTCCACCCGAAAGCATGAGAAACTGTTACCACTCTTCCTAATACTTTGTTTAAGATAGATTTTGTAGATGTTCTTGCTTTTTGCACCCCCTAGAGATGTAGAGCAAAGGATGTGCTAGCTGTTTGCTTAGGCTTTAGCAATCTGCCTATATATGAGAACTTGGATGGATCTATAGGCAGCCTACAGCAGCCAACTGAATTCCAGCTAGGGCATGTACAGTACTGTACCTAGCCAGGTAGGAGGTGGATATGTAGACAAAGCAAGAGCACCACACAGCCCTGCCACCTAGGGCAATGAAGCGTTTAATCCAAGGTCTACATGTTTCATTACTAAAGTGGTGGGATGGATAAAGGGGGGCTTTGGGGGAAAACATTATAATGTCAGTTTCACCAGTCCCCCTTTAAGCTGACTATGCAAGCTACAGAAATGGATTTCAGTACATGAGCTAAATATTTATTTTAAAGCTAGACATTTCCTTATTGTGTTGTTTAAATACTTCTTTCAAACATATTTCTTAAGGGACTGATTTAAAATGTGAGGCTTATCTGCAAAACTAATGAATATTTTAGTTCTTAAACTACCTGTAATGGAACATAAATTATTAATAACACTTTTTCTAGCTTTCCATTACAGCCAATTTGGAAAGGAAATGATCGCGGAATTAAAAGAGCAAATTCATAAGCCCACAGGACTTGATTTAGAACATAGTACAGTACTGTAAATATCCTCTTAATTAATAACCAAATAGGAGATAATCAGCACAGGGTTTTCCTATTATGGTCAGAATTAGATTATTTTTAAAGGGAGCCTGTCAGAACAAATTCCTCCTATTGCCAGCTCTGGGATAGGCCCATTACTCTGCAATATGCTACACAGGAGTGTACTGCTCCTGAACTAGTACAGTGACCAGGAATTGGTCTATTGAAACCTCTAGCAGTGGCTGAGGACCTTGGATGTGGCAGGCAAAAATCTTTTTCTTGAAAATTGATCATAGGACAGGCTTTAAACTATTATTATTTAACAGTTAAATAACATTGAATAGGTTCAATATTATTTAACCTGTACCTAAGCCATCACTAGGTTCCTCACTTGTACTAAACCTCACCCCAATTCGTGCTGCTTACTTACCTCTGTTGCAGCCTGCTCAGGTGTGTACATCCCTATTGATGAAATTCATTCCACCAGGGCAGTACAGAAAAGATATGCAATTTTGATATACAATCCCAAGTTTATGGTGCACAAATCAGTGAGAATTTTGTTGGCAAGAATGTAAACACCAAAGTGAGCCATGGCTGTGCAGAGGTAAATAAGAAGCTGGAGTGTATGTGTGTGTCAAGCGAGGGGGTTAAATGCCATGTGGGACATGTAACAATGCAAAAAATGTTTTTTTTTTGTTTTTGTTTTTTTGTACCTGCTGTGGAGAGAAGGTTGTTAATGTGATTTAAAGGGCAACACTAAAAATACACAAATCCTTTAAATCACATGCTTGGGGGGTGCCATGATTAAATAATGCCATAAATGTGCATGTGAAAATGCAAATGCAATAAGTTGTACTCCTTTAAAAGTGACATTTTGTGTTTACAAACTGTGGCCAGGGATCTGTCATTAAGCAGTGGTAACACTACCGCCTCTAAATATCAGACCGTCCCAGCTTCCATATGTACACAAACCCATAGATCTGTCCTTTAGTGGTGCTATCACTACCATCTCTAAATGACAGATATCCACCAGTTCATTATCATAGTTGGTCAATAACATTACCCAGTATTCCACCAGCTTTTGTATGTAAGAAAGCCAGCAGGGATCCTGGGTTTCTGTCATTTGCAACATGAGTAGTGGAAGGTTAAGATGGTCAGGCATTGCAGATCTAAGGGGCAACATCGACGGGATTCACTCATTGTGATTGATATTGATCTACATTACTGGACAATATGGTTGATCTTGGATTTACATTGGGGAACATTTTTTTTTTATAATAAAGGATGTTTTTCACATTATATGTGTTTTCTATTTATATTTTTTTGTGAATGAGTAACAAGGGGTACTATTTATGGAGCAGCATCTGTGAGCCCCCAGAAGGGGACTTCCAGATAACAAAGTCCCCAAAGAATCCCACATCCCTTTTGGGGAACAGGATGTGGCGATAGTATATAAGGGGATGAGGTGTCTTTCGATAGGGAGAGCATTTCCATTCCCTTGGCATGGTGAAGTTTGGCATGGTTTAGGAAGGGAGGTGCACACTTGTTGCCCACTACTTTCCTTGCCAGCCAGGCTGCATTGCTGCATAAGGATCTTCTATGAACCTTTAAAGGGTCTCCATGTGTTTAATGTTTTCTCTTAAAGAGATTTATTGGAATTTAAAAGAATGGCTTCTGGCTGTGTCAGCCAAAGGTTCAGTCTGGTTGGCTAACTGGCCAAATCTGCCCATTTCTTTGGCCTGTTCAGCAAACTGGGAACGGCCAAGGTTCAGGTTAGACTCATGGATGGCCCAAAACACATTCCTTGTAGGGAGGTGAGAGGATGAGTAGAGGAACTGGGCCACACAGACAGTAATTAGATACTCCCAGAAGAGGGGAGGGCTATGACATACATGGAATTAACAAAAAAAATTAATACTGAAAGCATAAGAGCTGACTCCATTAAAGGTTAAGAAAAAATGTTTTGCTCAAGGTGGCGAATTAGAATTATTGCTTATTCTTGCCTAAAGATGAAAAGTCAAAACTACTATTGCCAACAACTTCATTCTCCTGCTAATTTCTTCCAGTTTTAATCCATCAGCCTCATAAAGTTTTAAGAAGTTAGTAGTTTAGTAAATCAAGTAATTTGAGATCACATAAAGTATTAAAATGGATAAATCTTTTACTATGAATGTTCTTATATATGGATTATAAGGGTAAAATAAAATATTTTTCTTCAGTAAGCTACTTAATATTGTATTCTGTATGTGCAATTAGAGCACTGTATCTACACATTGAAGGCCTGTCTATCAAAAGACCAACCAAGAAGTAAGACTGGAAATGAGCAAACAAGAGCCCACTGGGAGCTCTCCACACTATGACACCCTAATATCGCACAGCTTGTCACCACCTGCCAGAAAAGATCATATTCAAGTTGAATAATAGTAAAGAGCTCCTAAAACCAATGCAAATTCAACAAGGGGAGACTTTTTAATTAGTGAGAAATCTGCAGTCTTAAATGTCTTAGGCACTAGAAGGGATACTTAATTAAGCCTTAACCCTCTTCTCTTAGTCCTGCCTGAGAAGCCGAAACCATATTGTGCTTGGTGACCTTTACAGGAGCTGGTCTTGGATGGCTCTAGACAATTGTAAGGTCCATATAGTACAAAGGATGTTTATTATCACTATGAGATGAAGATGAAGAATAAGGGGCATCCTGAATAATGAAGCTGCACTTACCAATCTCTTTCTTTCCTTTCAAATCACTGCCTCTGTTGGTTCGGGAGAATTAGAAGAAGAAGCAGAGTTAGGGCACTTAATTGGAAATGGGGATGGTTTTTGAGTTGGTTCTGTTTACATAGGATTGAGTGCTTGAGTTGACAGAGGCTGTAATTGAAGTGTGAGCTTTGGAGATTAGCTGCAGCATATGGGATCTGTGGCTCTGCTCTCCTCCTTTCTACGTTTTCCAATAAAATTGGGTTTAACTTATGCTTCCCCTCTCTTACCCTCTTGTCTACAGAGAGCTCTTTCAAAGTTAGACATCAGAAGGATACAGAAGGCGATACAAAGCAAGAAAGACCAATCATGGAGAACGGAGAATGAAAATGATCATGAATAGCCAAATTCTAAACGGAGTCTGCAGAAAACTATAAACCTGTTGAACTAGCAAATATTTTATATATATATATATATATATATATATATATATATATATATATATATAAATTGTGCTGTTAAAGAACCGTATTTATGTATTGCACACATAGTCAGCTTGTAAAGTGCCATCATAAAACAAATCATATCATTTTAATTAGACTTGTATTGAATCTTCCTACTTGCATTTATTTTACCTAGTAGAATAATGTTTCGTAAGCTCTATCTAAGTTACTAGAATTGGTGAGAAGTGGCAATGAAAAAAAAAATTAAAGATGTAAACAACTTCTAACATACATAAAAGAAAATAACCATTAAACATGACAAAAAGCAGATTTTGTTTCCAACTGCTTACACCTAACACAAAATGTACACCCAGAAATGTAATAAGAAGCCACAAAGCCCAGGCCACATACAATTAAAGTTCCATGGCCAGTTTTGACTTAATAATAAAAAAAATAATACTAAGTAAAATGTGCTCTTTATAAAACGTACATTTTTTAAAAAGAAAAAATTCATAATATACACACTTTTATATGACCTATATGGGAAACTCTTTAAGAAGCTGATAAAAAGCAACCATAGCAATTCTTTTAAAAAATATGCTTTATTCTGTATAAAATGTGTTCTGGGCTTATAGCTGCCGAATAAGGTTGGGGAGCAGTTACAGTATGCTGTGCCCCATCATTTCATAGAAGACCCTTCATCTTCAACAGTAAAGTCAAAGTTTTAGGCTCACAACTATGTTATTTACTATTAAATACGTTAGTGAAATTATTAGAAATACTTTGATTTACAGTGCAGGAATTAACCATAAAATGTTGATAATAAATAAAAGTGTTCCTATTAAATGAAGATCAAGACAATTGATATGACAATTTTAAGTAAGGGCAGGATTTACCATAAGGTGCAGGCATTAGGTGACACAGGCAAATAGATTGGCTTCCCTGTATATTTATTGACAACACTCTTTTGTGTCTTCAGAAAGGAAGTGAGGGGAAAACGTGCTCAACAGTGAAACTGGCCAACATAATTTTTAACCGTACCACTTTATTGAAAACAAACAACAAAAAGTCCCTGGAGTTGCACTTTGTTTAACTTTGCACGAGACATACCTGAGTCAGAGGCCGCCGGGCTCACCAGGCTGAGCAGATCCCGTTCTCTTTCATAGTCACTTTTACAGAGAAGCTGTCCATCTTTCAGCACAAACTCATCACCTTTCTGAAGCTGCCTCTCACATACACAGCAGCAGAAGCAGGAGAGATGATAAACACTCTTTTGTGCCCTCATGACAAACTCACTGGGAGTGATGGTGTCTAGGCAGGACCCGCATTTTACTGCGAAGAGTCTATAAGGAAAAAAGAGAAAAAGTTCTAATATTGTACACATTAGGGCTGACAAATAATAATCAGGAGCATTTCCCATTACCTAGCCCTTTATTTATCCTTGTCAAAGCATATTACCATGATCTAATATTTTAGTTAGGCAAATGACCAGGCCATGAAATGCCTTATTTAGATGACGACAGCATAGGCTGTTGAGGTCATTGTCAGTCTATCATATGGTTCACAAAGTATACAAATTGTAGTACTTTACTTGGTAGCCTACCTAGCCATCCATGGCTCATGAAGTAATAGATACCTGATGTTAATATAATGGTTTGCTTACACTTAATGCTATTCAGATATGCAGTGCAATGTATTTCTACAGGGTAAAGTGAACTGAAAAGTCCCAGGACATGGCTCTGTACACACCAATGCATGTGTTGCCTATTTTAATGCATGTAATTTGCTGCATTCCTGATCATGGTAATACAGATCATGTACGCTTTAACCAGAACAGAATATGCTATGTTTAACCTAATTTGAAATATAGTTCAGAAAAAAAAATCCAAGGTGACCTGGAAGTTTGTTGAGTTGCCCAATACAAAGATATTACATCACCTGTTAGACTACTATGCACAGAAATATTTAGATAACCAGTCAAGCATGGGCATTTGTAATCCTCCACATGTTCACATTTAAATTGCAATGCTGCAACTAGGTTTACATTTACCACAAGCCACAGTAGGCTTGTAGCTATAGGCTACACAGGGAAAGAGTTGGCTTTTTCCTCTGCAATCATTGACCACATATTTGTTCCTCATCATTAGCAGAAATAATGGTCATCACATATTTACACAGACACAATATTCTAAGCCAGGCATACACCTGTAAAATAAGTAACTGTTCTGAGTAAATCAAGGTAATCCAAGCAGTGCAGAGTTTGTTTGGTCACTAAAGACTGTGTGCTGAATGGTTCAAGTGATAGAAATGCCAGGTTATTAAACCCCTGCCTAAACTTAGTGCCGACAGCAAAGACCTCAGGTTGCTTCATGCTGAAAATGAATTTACTTTTATGTAACCCTGAGAGTACCTTTGTTATATTACAACTTTTTAAATGTATGTTATCAGCACTGAGCATAGGCAATGGATAAGACAGCTTGTGTAGATGCTGAAACTTGTAAGGGACCTGGATTGGATGGCAGTTTGCGCAAATCATTCAGGTCCTGAACTGCTTTTTCTTAAAATAGAGCAACCATATATCTGCCTTTGGTCCACCATCTTGGGCACATTTCTCCCTGCCATAGGGCATCTCTCTGCATTCCTAGCTAGAGGCTCATTGTTCGAAATAATGTCCACTCCATTTGCATTTCTCAACAGTTCACTGCCTTCACCAACTTTTTCCAACAAACATCACATTTGACATACTGACAGCATATTGCAGTGCAGAACACTTTGTAGTTAATCATAACATCCTGATAGCAGTCATAGACAGTGTAAAGCACCATTTTCCTTAATGGAGCCATCTTCCCTACTCTTCAAGGAAGCACCAGCAAATTGGTTCAGCTCCCTTCTGGAATGCTCAGTTCTAGGCCCCAAGGCCTTACTACTCCAAGCCACAAACCCACAGCTGAGGATCAGGGATGGCAAGGTCCCTCCAGTTAGCATCCTGCTTGATCTCAAAATGTCCCATTCTCATTCTCTTGCACTGCTGGGCACTCTCACTTACTATTCCTGGGATATGCTCTTCATGGGCAGAACCAGGGTGTCCCGTTCTCATACCCCACTCTCCCGGGCCCCATCCACAGCTGGTATTATATGGGCCTTAGCTTCACCCATGACATCACTACAGGAGGGTCAAAACTAAAAGGGGCATGAACACCAGCCAACAAACTCAACCTATTTTTTCTAATAGGACAGGGAGAGAATATAGGCAAACAACCAAGCATTAATATAACAACAGCTTTCAAATAAGTCTTAACAATAATACATTTAGCTAATTGTTTTAAAATGTATAAATACCTGGAAATTGGTAAGTTAGACACTATTAATGTTTGTGTATATGCAGATGCCCAATAATATTTTAAGATAATAACGCTATCATCAATGTATCATGTTCAGATAAACAACAATTAATATTTAAAAGCTGAGATAGTCTAAAAGCTTATAAGGTCATAGAACCTATGGAAAATATTCAGTTGGTTAACCCTATTTTGGAGCATTAGAGTAAGATTGTTTTACTTTTTGGCATCAATCATTAGCATAGCCACTATTCAACCTGTCCCAGGAAACAGAGGGAAGGTAACAGATAACTATTGATACACTGCATAACTGCTCAACCTGTGGCTTGTGGGCCTTCAGAGCCTTCTGATGTGGCCCTTGACCTTGAACCAGGGAAGTGTACTTCTAATCTATCCTGCACACCAAAACTCCAGAATTCAGGAGTTTTGATTCACTTTCAGAAAGTGCACCACACCTGCAAGATATAATAGAAGTCTATGGCAAAGCCGAGCTAACCCACAAGAAAGCCGTAGGTGCACTGAGCTACATCTGCTATGCAGGTAAGCCGCAGAGCATCAGTGCTCAGGACAGTAAGGGCTTGGTTACATTTGCAGTTTGGGGGTGGTATAAAGCCATAGTTAAGATGTGTTTTTATCCCACAACCCTACCCCCGAGCACTAGGGTCAACAAGGTGAGAACAAAAGAACACCAGTAACCTCCTGCGCTCAGAGACCCAGGTCAGGAAAATTTGGACAGACCCCTGCTTCTCAGGAGTTATAATGCAATGGTATGTTATGTATATTTCTTTGTTACACATTTTAATACTTATTTATTTGTATGCGCTGTAAACAGGGATTTTAATCATGTATTTCCAATAAGTGCTATGAAAAATTATTATTCTATAAAAATTTTTATCCATCTATTTATATATCTATTTGGGCTAAGCATGCAGAACGTGACACCCCTCGGGAGGGAGGATTTTACATCATGTTAAGTTGGCCCTGAAGAAGAGCAGATCTCTCTTCGAAACATGTCAGCCATTTCTCTAGCGTCTTTCTTCAATCGGGACTCGCACAGAACTCTGGTTCCATTGACCAGTATTTGATATGACATGTTTGTGATTTTTTGGAATTTTTTGAGTATACATCTGTTTTATCCTTTAATAAATACGTTGTTGCTGAGGTAATGCACAAGGCTGGTGCACTTTTTTTTGTTCTTGCTTTGAGAACAAAGGAAGTCCGACCGGCTGCACTCCAAACAATCCACTTTATTGAACCAAGATAAAACCAATACAGACAATGGAAATACAGTGGGGGACTGCCAGGTAAACGTGTTTCACACCAAAGACAGTGCGTTATTCATTACCCAGGGTCATCAGGGGTCGCAATGGTGACCCCATCCCATGCTCCAGTGGGCCCATGTGGCCTCTCTGTCAAATTCTGTTTTACACTTGGACAGGAGGGGCGGCATATACAGGAACCAATCCTCTCCATTTTCCTGCTGCAACTGCTGATAGCCAGCTTTTCTTTCTTCAAACCCCCACCACCACCAACATTAAACTGCAGAAGGAAAAAGTTCAATATGCCATTCAAAATAAAAATTCAAAATTCTGAACCTGTTTGTTGTGGCCCACGACCAGTTATCAAATTTCTTAAGTGTCCCTTGCTCTTCAAAAGGTTGTGCACCGCTGCTGTATAAGCATTCTCCTTTTCCTTTTTATTTTGAAACTGTTTTGCATTATTAAAGTATGCCATTTTTGTAGTATGTTTTATTTGTGAATGCTCTGTCTTCTTCCGTATCTTTAAAGTCGTAAAAGTCAACTCCAGCCTAAATTAAAAACTGACTCTTTAGATGTACACAGAGAAAACTGTCTTATTGCAATGCTCAGTATTTCTATTTTTTCCCAGGCATTAATGTTCTGTACCAGTCTTCCTCACTCTTTTTTTCAATAATTTAATAGTCCTGGAATGTACCTGCTTAAAATGCTGGACCATCCACTTGCTGTTTCCCACATGCAAAATGTATTGAGAAAATGGCAATACTAAAATGTTTTTTACAGCCATCAATACATTTCAAACCAGCCTTGTACATTTGAATGTGATTTATGATACAGGAAGCAGAGAGAAGATGCACAGGCGTCAGAAAGTATACTCCTCCTGCTCTCCTCCTGATCATGTGAGGTGGTCTGTGTGCTGCTGCTAAAATGGATTACAAAGAACCAAGAATAACGTGAATTGATTGAATTACTGATGTAAGTGCAGCTACAGTGTGCTGGAATGTGTTGGTAGCTTGTTATTAGCTCACTGTTTGTGTTTGCTTATTTTTTAGTTTTGCACTTTAATGTAATGCATTTGTCCCTGATGCTTGAAACATGTTTATATATGAGGATATCTAGAGTATCTAACTTGCCCTCCGGAGGATTTTCCCGTCTTCCTGACCAGACCATTCTTTGCAATATGGCGTTGCATTAATTTAACTGACAATTGCGCAGTCATGCAACGTTGTACAAAAAATAAATTTATGTAATTTTTTCCCCACAAATAGAGCTTTCTTTTGGTAGTATTTGATCACCTCTGTGTTTTTTATTTTTTGCGCTATAAACAAAAAAAGACTGACAATTTTGAAAAAAAAAAACAATATTTTTGACGTTTTCCTATAAAACATATCTAATGAAAAATTTAAAAAATCAAATTTCGTCATAAATGTTGGCCAAAATGTATTCTGCTACATGTCTTTGCTAAAAAAAAAAATCCCAATACGAGTAAAATTAATTGATTGATGTGAAAGGTATAGCGTCTACAAATGGCGGTATATATACTGGAATTGTTTTTTTTTTATGCTAGTAATGGCGGTGATCAGAGACTTATAGCAGGACTGCGGCGGGCATTCTGACACTGGTTGGGAACTAACTGCCACTGACATCCCAAGTGACACTAATGCAGTGATCAGTGCTAATAAAAAGCTCTGACACTGTACTAATGACACTAAGCAGGAAGGATTAACTGTGTGCTGTGTGTGTTTTACTAGGGAGGCATGCTGCTTTGTATTTCTCTGCTTTGCAGAGAAATACAAAGCAGCATGTTCTTGCTGACAGGAGAGATACCTGTGTTGTTTACACACAGGTCAGCTTTACATGGCGATCGCCAGGTGCCAGCGGGGAATCTCCAGCTGGGACCTGGTCATTAACATACCTAGCTGCCAATGGCAGCGTGGGTAGGTTGAAGCGTGCTCTCCCTACCCAGAAATGCAAATCATGTATATATACGGGGTTTTGCGCAGCCCTGCTGCCCTGTAGCAGTATTTCTACTATAGGGCGGCAGGCAAGTGGTTAATACATGTTAACCCTCTGAATGTTGCTGGGCCTGGTAGTAGATCGTTGATTGCTGCAAAGCAGGATGCTGTTAGCACAGAGCTGCCTCAGTAGGCCATCTTAGTTTTGATTTGTTATAGTATTCAGGATTGTAACTTGTGCAAACGTTGAGAAAAAGACCAAGCAATGAGCATTGAAAGTTTTTCCAGCACTGGATGAATGCTGGGCACAAAGTGACCCTGACAACTATTAACATCCTCTGGTTACTAGGATATACTACACATACAGTAGGTGGTACTAGGCCTAGGCACCTTGGTCTTGAGTCACCAACACCACCATTATTGGAGGTATAGTATTGAATATTTACCAATATGTCTTATAGTGGCCAAATATAGTTGAAATAATTTTTTCCAGTTTCCCCTCATAGAACTTTTTCTCAGATGAACAACCAATGTGCAATGACCTGATTTCCTCTATGACTTGTGTAAAGAAACATTGATGATTCAAGAAGTCAAGCCTTTAGCGTGGAAAAGCCTTGTTATTTAAGGCTCTCTAGGCATTCAGTGGTAATCCAATGAAGGGCTATTTCCCATAAATCAGTAAAGCTGACCCATTCGACTAACCATTCGAGCTCTCGGGCACTGCCCAAGGGCCTGGGGTCAGTAGGGGGCCCCATGAAATGCCCCTGGTACCTTTTATAGGCTTTTTTGGGTGTGCTTTGAGTGTGGGCAGGGAAACAGGGGCCCCATGATCCCCTAATGCCTGGGGGCCCAATGAGTTGTCAGTCCGCCCCTGAGCTGACCATATATGGGGTGATTTTCTTTTCTACAACCACAGGTTGCAGGAAAGGATATCACTCGATTCCCTCATCAACACAGTGTTGATGGGGGAATCCCTCCCGTGGAGCCATAGTGTTCTCCCGGCAGAGATGGGGGGGCAGGGGGAGCAGTATCCACTGGGAAAACACAGTGATTACTGCTAGTGGCTATAATACCACTAGCAATAATCGCATGTAAAATTCAACAGGCTGGTTGTATCCAAGTTACAGAAAAGAAAATTGCTTGATTCCCCTATCAGCACAGTCAGTGTTGTGTATACTCCTCCTCCAGTCACAGGGTAAGGGCTGAAATGTTCCATCATACTCAAAAATATTTAGGCTTCTTTTTTTGCAAAATCTTTGGAATTTGTTTCAGTTATTTCCTCTGTATTATCATAGCAAACATACACCATGTATGCTTATTTTCATGTGATTATTGCTAGCGGCTATTAGCCGCTTGCAGTAATCACTGTGTTGTCCCGGCAGGGACTGCTCCCCCTGCCCCCCCCCCCATCCCCGCTGAAGGCTGGTTGTACCCAAGTTGCAGAAAATAAAATCGATTGATTCCCCCATCAACACTGACTGGGTTGAAGGGAGAATCCCTCCCACAGAGCCATTGTGTTCTCCTGGCGGGGATGGGGGGCAGGAGGAGCAGTCCCCACCGGGAGAACACAGTGATTATTGCTAGCGGCTATAAAGTAATAGCCACTAGCAATAATTGCATTTAAATTACGACATGCTGGTTGTACCAAAGTTGATCAATCAATCAACTTGGGTATATTCAGCCTGCCCATACATTATTATTATTATTATTATACAGTATTTATAAAGCGCCAATAGTTCACTCAGCGCTGTACATTACAATGGGGGACAGAGCATGTGACAGAACAGTAACAATACAATGCAAAACATGGGGGGATCGAGGGCCCTGCTTTTTCGAGCTTACAATCTAGGAGGGAGGGGATGGTGGCACAGGAGGAGAAAGCTGTGGGGGATGGAGTGGTAGGAAGAGTGGAGGTCGTCGGCAAGTTAGCAGGGGGTGGGGTAGGCTTCCCTGAATGGGTGGGTTTTCAGGGTGCGCCTAAAGGAGAGGAAAGTAGGTGATAATCTGATGGGTTGGGGCAGGGAGGTCCAGAGGATGGGTGACACCCTGCAGAAGTCCTGGAGGCGGGCATGGGAGGAGGAGACCAGGGAACTAGAGAGAAGGAGGTCTTGTGAGGAGCGGACTGTGCGTGTTGGGTGGTACTTGGATATTAGGTCGGTGATGTAGTTCAGAGCAGTATGGTGGACGGCTTTGTATGTCAGTGTTAGGATTTTGAATTTGATCCGTTGCGCAATTGGAAGCCAGTGGAGGGATTGGCAGAGGGGGGTGGCGGAAATGGAGAGGTTGGAAATGTGAATGAGTCTGGCAGCCATATTCAGGATCGACTGAAGCGGGGATAGCCAGCGGGAAGGCAGGCCAGTAAGGAGGGAGTTGCAGTAATCGAGTCGTGATATGATGAGGGAGTGGATGAGCTGTTTAGTGGTTTCTGGAGTTAGGAACGTGAGTATTTTGGTAATATTGCGGAAGTGGAGTCTGCATGAGTTTGTTAAAGATTGGACTTGGGGCTGGAAGGATAGGTTGGAGTCCAGAATGACACCAAGTACTCTGGCCTGCGGGGCGGGTTTGATGGTGGCGTCGTTGGACATGATGGAGAAGTCAATGGTTTGAATCAGTCTTTGGCCGGCTTTAGAAACAATTTTTCCTTAAGCATTAAAGCTGTATCATCTATTAGACCCACTTAGAGAGCCAAAAGAAGGGCAACTTGGGTAAACTGTCTATTGCTTCACTAGTGTTATCCGGTTTTATGAACAGCATCTATGGTGTATGTTAACTATGATAATACAGGGGAAATAACTGAAACTAATTCCAAAGATTTTGTAAAAAAAAGAAGCCTAAATATTTTTGAGAGTGATGGAACATTTCAGCCCTTACCCTGTGACAAGTCTGGAGGAGGGGGATACACAATGTGTACAGATTTCATTATTAGAACAGAACAGAGCTAATCTTCTTAAACCCAGCAATAACATGGCTGAAGATAACAGCACCTCTCAGCTGAGCTGTATAACCACACACGTCCCATAACACAAATGACCCTTTACAAATCCTGATCCTGTCCAGCTGTTTAATCAGCAGAAGGACACCAAGTTACACACTGCCTATTTATTCGGATATTGCATCTAAAGGCCACAACACAAATGCTATACTTCTTCTCGGTCTGCTCGCTTTCACATATTGTACATGAAATGTGTTGACATACAAGAATGTTAGAAGAATACATGATGTTCTCAGTCATAAAAGTTATTTAAACAATGCCCATGGAGGAGAAATAGAAGGTATACAGTAGCCTTTTCGTGCATAGGTGCCAGGTAACCTGTATTTGGCAACATAGACCCATTAGACATATGTTTAAAATGTGGGGATTGTGTATTTTGCGGTTATGTTTTTTTTTTTTTAAAAGGCTGACACGTACATATGGACATTGATTAGTACTACTTTTGTTACACACAGTAGATATAATTATCTGTTTTGTTCTTTCTATATAAATGTGGCACAGTACCAGTAAATGTCTTGTGTATGCTGGGTGCAATTCTAAGTATTCTGTAGGTAAGGGTGCTACCTACTAGTCCTTCTCTTTTTCTGTACGTTGGGTGTAACTCAGCGACCCTGATTTCACTAAGTGAATGTGCTGACAATCCCCTTTACAGAGAATACCCAAACGCTTACAAGGAAAATTAATATTGCAAAGTGAATACACTCAATTAATTTAGTAAATCAGGGTCAGTATCAGGAGCGGACTGACAACTCATGGGGCCCCCGGGCAATAGGGGATCATAGGGCCCCTGTGTCCTTGTCCAAACTCAAAAAAGCCTATGAAAAAGGTACCAGGGGCATCTTATGGGGCCCTCTACTGACCCCGGGCCCTCGGGCAGTGCCCGAGTTTCCAAATGGTCAGTCTGCCCCTGGTCAGTATACAGTATGTTATTATTCTGTATGTATGGATGCTGCCCTATAGTATCTTTCTGTATGCTGAGTGTATAGCACTTACCAGTTAAGAAGCTGCAGGAATTTTGGGCCTTCCTAGTGTCACTGTTAGTATACTAACTTACTGCTCCAAAGCACTTACCAGCAAAGACAGAATGAATGACATCCACTCTGTCAGTCTTTGAGTGCAGTTTTTCTAGCTCAAATCCCAAAGGAGAGAGGGATAGGGTTGCAGGATACCCAAACAGTGACCAAACTCAAAGAAAGAACTAGCTGCAGACCCTCTCACAAGCCAGAGATGTGACTTTAAGCTGAAACCTGTAATTATTCAATGTTTTCCTTTAAGCTGAGACCAGCAATGGATGGAGCAGTCTTTTATTCTTGATGGTGCTCTACTTTTACAGCCTCCTTCCATTCTTCTAAGCCCTAGCATAGACCCATTCCCATTCCTTGGCATCTGGCTCTGGAACTGTTCCCTCCCCAGGCAGAAGGTCTGGTATTCTATTGCAGGATCTCCTACACTGGCAAAGCCTGGGAGGCAAAGGCCCTCCTAGAAAGGTTCCCCAAATATTTATGTCCTTCCCCAGTTCACTTCGCTGGCAATGAATCTCCTAGTGATCATGATAATAAATATTCATAATTCATAATGCAACTAATGTGATCCCAGTGGTGACAGAGAAGGGCAGGTGAGGGGTAAACAATGATGCTGTCCAGGCCGCAATGCCCTCCTTATCAACCAAGGACATCATTGGTTGTTAGGATACTGGTGGCTGAAAGGTTATAATGGTGTACAATGAAAACTTGTGGTTTTATGTAATTAAAAGGCAGGCTTGATCCACCCGCTGGCTTGTATAAATTTTAGGGCACTTTTTAGACATTTTACCAAGGCCCCCCTGAAGAAACCTGAAGGCACCTTGGTTAACAAAAAAACAATAACAATCATAGCTCAGACTAGCTACAGCCCACCAAATGTAAACTGTCCATATATGGATCACAATTCAGACAGTTCAGTAGGGAATGGCCAAATTTTGTTCCATGTATGGGCAGGCTCGATTGACTTGTGCACAACCAGCCTGTTGGGTTTTTCCCAGCAGCTCAAAGTTAGTGTATGGTAAGGGATGAGTAAAATCAAGGGACCAGCCCTGCTAAAGAAGAGAATGTGTTCAGCACATACCCCAGCCTTCCTTTACAAACCATACTAAGTGTGAAATTTGGCCACACAAGTGCCTCTACTCTGAATAGTCTTAGGGGCCTTAATCCATTATCTATAGTGTGTTAATATTTTTATTTATGTAATATTTTAGGTTTTATATTGCAGAGGGAGTACTGGTCTCTTCAGGTACCTGAACCCAACAAACAGAAATGGTACGTATCCACTGTCATTTGTCTGTGTCAGTGATTTGTAAAGGTAGGGGAGCATTTTTACCAATATGGCTAGAGATGAGCGAATTATTCAAAAATTCGATTCGGCTGATTCGCCGAATTTGCGGGAGAAATTCGATTCGATGCAAATTTATTCGCTGCGAATTTAACTTATTAAAAGGGTTTCTAGGCTTCAGAGAGCCTTTATATTAGTGCAGAACACTGTACCTTTAATTTAAATGCCCTTGGAGTCTGCTGGGGAAGAGAAATAATACTGTCAGTCAGTATGACATGCAGATGAGTGCCGTCGATCTTAGAATCACCGCACACTTCACTCATTTGGGCAGTCACGGGGCACGACGAAGAAGAAGAAGAAGAAGAACAAGAAGAAGAATGAAAAGAAGAATGAAAAGAAGAAGAAGAAGAATGAAAAGAAGAATGAAAAGAAGAAGAAGAAGAATGAAAAGAAGAAGAAGAATGAAAAGAAGAAGAAGAAGAATGAAAAGAAGAAGAAGAAGAATGAAAAGAAGAATGAAAAGAAGAAGAAGAAGAAGAATGAAAAGAAGAAGAAGAAGAATGAAAAGAAGAATGAGAAGAAGAATGAAAAGAAGAATGAAAAGAAGAATGAGAAGAATGAAAAGAAGAATGAAAAGAAGAAGAAGAAGAATGAAAAGAAGAATGAAAAGAAGAAGAAGAAGAATGAAAAGAAGAAGAAGAAGAATGAAAAGAAGAATGAAAAGAAGAAGAAGAAGAATGAGAAGAAGAATGAGAAGAAGAATGAAAAGAAGAATGAAAAGAAGAATGAAAAGAAGAATGAAAAGAAGAATGAGAAGAATGAAAAGAAGAATGAAAAGAAGAAGAAGAAGAATGAAAAGAAGAATGAAAAGAAGAAAAGAAGAATGAAAAGAAGAAGAAGAAGAATGAAAAGAAGAATGAAAAGAAGAAGAAGAATGAAAAGAAGAAGAAGAAGAATGAAAAGAAGAAGAAGAAGAATGAAAAGAAGAAGAAGAAGAATGAAAAGAAGAAGAAGAAGAAGAATGAAAAGAAGAAGAAGAAGAAGAATGAAAAGAAGAAGAATTCCAGTACAGCAAAAAGTGTCACTGCAGAGAGCTCCGCTATTTCTGACAGTTCTCTGACAGTTATTTCACATTTACAGCGGTTGAAACATTGTATCTATTTGTTTCCGAATAAAAACATCTGTATCCTAAATGGAAACAAATAGATACAATGTTTCAACCGCTGTAAATGTGAAGGAACTGTCAGAGAACTGTCAGAAATAGCGGAGCTCTCTGCAGTGACACTTTTTGCCGGCTGATCGGGGAAAATTCGATTCGTGCATCCGAAGTTTGCTAAAATTCGGATTCGGTGCGAATCAAATTTTTCCTAATATTTGAAACGAATTCCACTTTGCGAAGTTCGATTCGCTCATCTCTAAATATGGCAACCACTAGTCAATAAAATTTTAGTTTACTGTGCTCAAATAAATGAAAGTATATTTTTTTGTGGCTTCTTTGGGTTCCTGCAATTTCTCTAGTGTTCAGCCCTCTGGCCAATTAGACTTAATTTATGTTTTTTTCTAAAACTTAACTTAAACCACAGTGATTTATTAAATAAGCAAATAAAATAGCCTTTGCTTGATTTCAGCTCTGTAAACTATATTATTGTAGTGTATGTCCAGAGGAATGAAGACGTATTCAGCAGAAGTATGCAGCCACGACTATCTTAACAAGCATGTATATACTAATGGTTCCGGTATGAGCTTGATAAAAAGGTACATCCCAGGCCTCCCCACTGACAGAAATAAAACACACTCTGTATATCGAAACTATTCCCAAGGTCAGGAAATACTTTAGTCCTCCTACAACGCTTCACACTATCCTTTCTACAACACATACATACTGTAAATGTTGCCATCTACAGTCAGATGTCTGTATTCACTCTAGAATGCATATATATTAAAACAAATGCAATTTTGTTGTGGAAGTATTGGGAAGCATTTTCTGAGCTTGAATTAGCATTTATTTGACAAACTGAAATTCTGGTTAACTGATAAGATTGTGAAAAAATCAACACCGATGTGCAAAATACAATCAAGTAAACAGACTTACGTTTAATCAGAATAAAACTATTCTTCTTTGAAGAGAAATACTAAATATGTATCTTGTAAGCCATGATTATTTTCTGGACTAGAAGAGCACCCAATTTAACATGTTTTCACAGTCAGTATTTTGTCCATGAATGGGCTTCTCCAGGCCCCCACCGTAAGAAACCTCCGTAGGCAGTCACCATTAATACTGCTGATATTGCTCAGATGTCTGTGACATAATGCCTCACCCTCCAGTCTCAACGTGTAAATTGAACTATTGGAACCACCTGTTAAGAGCCAGAAAACTATCAAGAATGACTGTAAAGGGATGAATGATGTAATGAATAAGTTCCCTAAGTTCATGCATACCCTGCAGCCTAGCCATTTTACCAATAACCAGGTCAGTACAGTTCTGTTCTAGCTAGGATAGGAACAAGGTGCTTTCTGCACAGTTCTGCAGGTTAGTGAAGATTTCATCACTGCACTGGATGGGGTCATCCCTTCTGCCACAGATATTTATCAAAAAGTGACACTCCGGTCTACTTGGTCCTGCAGCAGATGCATGGGATGCTATGGATGTAGTTAAGAACCTAGCAATGTTACACTGAAGAAGTGTCTCCTCTCACACTCAGCTAGCCTTCTTTGGTACGCAAAAATAAGAGAAATTAATCAAGCTTGGGACTTTTAGGTGTGAAAATGGCTCCTTAAAATACCAAAGCTTGTTTAATTTCCTTTGTTTTTGGGCATGATATTGGGAATGTGATGCCATGTGAGGGACTATCAGTCCTATTGTTATATACGGTATATATTCTAGCTTTCTTTGTTGGCTGACACTTTAATTCCACTTATATTTTAAACTACTGATTGATTGATTGATTGATTGATTGATTGATTTGTTATTTATTTACTTGCATAATTTCTTTGTAACAAGGGCTGTGTCTTTTTCTATATGTTTATGTAGTAGCTAGAGTAGAAACACATACTGTATTTTAGTCAAAGGTTGACAGCTCAGAATTATGAGATTCTATTGAACTGTTATCAGATGAAATTCTGTATATTTTTTTGCCTCTGGTAAAAGTTTATTTTTGCTCTGCTTTTTGCACGTTTAGCAAATCAGTCTTAAATCACAAAGAAAATAAACAGGAAAAATTTCTCTAGCTCTAGTTCTTTTATTTAACTGTTATCGGAGATCGGTATATTTTTCCTAACATCAGCCAATTAAACAGTTTACTTTCTTTAGTTATTACTGTATATATCAGCTGATCGGCTAGTCTGGGTCTTTGCTAGGCATGTGTACCTATTATCTGGTCACCAACATAATAATTAACAATCCCTCTCTCGTTACTCTCTATTTTCTAAAGGATAAATGGAACTCCATATTATAATAATATGGCCTTCAGAGAGCCCAGAGTGGCATGTGTTCCCTGATACTGTAAACCATGGATCTTCCTGCAAGGCTAGGCAGTCTGCACCAGTCATGACGCACTATGAATGTTACCCAGCCAAAAATCCAAAGGACACAAATGATTTTCAGCCCTAATATGCCCAGACAAAAAGCCAGGGGTTATCCCTAAAGTACAGTTATAACTATGCAGGCACCATCATTTTTTGCTTGATTTCAGAAATGATCTTTCATACTTTTTTTACAGGGTAAAAATGTTCTGTCACATGACCATGCATTCTTTCTGACAATGGGGGTGGGTTACAGGACACTGTATAGAAGAACAGTGTGCCTGTATTCTATAGCCTATTCAGCTAGAGGCAGGAAGAAGGCTGTGCTTGAGCAAGAGGAAGAATGTGATTGGGAGGAGGTGTGTGCCAGACGCAGGCTCTGATTGGTAGGAGAGAGTGGTGGTTGAGTACACTTTTCAATACAGGCATGCTGTGTGCTTGCACAGTGTCCTGTAACTCTGAATGTCCAGTCAAAGGATGAAAACTAACAACACAAGCAAAGATCAGCTTTTGTGTTTTGTGTGGTCAGTTTGGAACAAGAAAGAAAGGTGACTAGCAGGATCAACCAGGTACTTCAGGTGGAAGAAGTACATGAAAATGATAATGTCCATGCTGTAGACCCCTATTGGCAAACTGCACTAAACAAAGAATAAGTACATCCCACTACAAGTGTTTGGACTAGCTGATAATATTACAGATGCTGTATTAACTTGAAAAGGTGCTTCCTTTTCTGTTTCTTAACAGAAAACCTGAGACAGTTCCCTGACAATATTGTAAATACCAGGTTTATTCTATATAAAGAATGTACATCCTTCTTTTATAAATCAATTAATTAACTAAACCCCACACTGCATCTCATACTTAGGGCAAGGTCATACTACCCTATTTAGAAAGACTTAATGCTGCTGAAAATTAATAACATTTTGTAATAGATTTTCCAGGCCCTTTGTCAATGAATTCTCAGAGCAGTACTTGTGATAAAGGTAGAAAAAGTCACATCAGCATACATTTTTTATTAATAGTACAACCGTTGTTCAGAGATATTTATTTCAGGATCTTCAGCAATAAAAATTCTAAATGAAACAAACAACATGCTACCACATCCAATGCATGGAAAGATGCTTAGAGAGAAAGCATGACATCGCTCTTACTGCTATGAAGACACATAAGAGTTGGATAAACAGTAAGAGCTGAAAAGTTCATTTAATGACTTCAAGCCAGATGGCATCACGTCTTTCCAAACCTTTCTGGAGCTATTTATAGAAAGTGATCTAATTACATGCACAATTCATAGTAATTGTAAGTAATTTAGCAGTGGATGCCACCATGGCTAGACAGCACATTAGGAAAGTAAACCTGTTTGGAAAACATTGCAAAGGGATTTAGGCTCAATAAAGTTACACTGTTTGAAACAACTAAATTTAACACTAATTTGTTACTAAATTTTGCAGCAACAGATTGTCTAATTTCTTCTAATTAGTCATCTCCCTGAGACCTTAAATGGTGTGAGAGTAAAATCTTTGAAGTTATGTTATAAAAAAAACAGAGCAAGCATAAAGCTATTGTCTATGAAAGCCAATCATGTTTCCTGTTTCATTTTCTTTAAAGTTGAAGCAAAAATCAGATTGGTCTGTATAGGAAATAGTGCCACTTTTTATATGGTCTAAATCACCCACAAATATCCAAAGTTACAGCCAAATAAAAAACTAGTAGTACTTAATTCAGACATTTAATCAATTGTTTTTCCTATATGTTAAAAAATATGTGTGCCTTTGTGACAATTTAAAGAAAAAAGTATACAATCCACACTGGCTGTTTGCATGTATTACTTGCAAAAGTTTCAAATCTCTAACGAAACTTAAAGGATATGTTCACCTTTTAACAAAAAATAATATATGCACATTTTTTTGCAGGTAAAAAAATTAGCATTTATTATTTTTTGTTTATGGAGTCTCTAAAGCGCCATATAGGTAAAGTTGATCCAGGGAATATCCGATTGCCTCTCTGGGGATCAGGAAGGAATTGTTTTCACTGCAGGAGCAAATTGGATCATGCTTTGCTGGGTTGTTTTTTTTGCCTTCATCTGGATCAACTGTGGGTATAGGATTATAACTTTTTTTTTTTAATGGTTGAATTGGATGGATTTTTGTCTTTTTTCAGCCAGACTAACTATGTAACTATGTAAAGCATTTCACCAGCGATCAGCAGATCACTGAAGCCATGCAGGTCTCCCCCTGACCTGTCAGTATATCTGCTTGCTCTTACAGCCTGTACTAGCAAGCAGATACTACTGACAGGAAGGCTGCCAGGACTTGTAGTTTTCCCATTCACAGAATGCTGTGAATGAATGACGCAGTCAGGTGGGCGGAGCCCCGAAGAACCACTTTTTTTTAAATTGTGACAGCTAGCAACAGGGGAAGAAGATCCCCCTCCAGCTGTCACAGCAGGCATCAGGGGGGTGCTGGGGCCAGTCAGATCATAACATGTTATAACCTGAATATGGGTGTAAAATGTAACATGTTAGGAAAGGTGAACTTATCCCTTAATTTACTGAAGAAGTAATATTTACTGTTTTTAGTCTATGCCTGTAAAACGTCTAATACACAATCACATGCTGGGGAATTAAAAAAAGAAAAAGAAAGAAGGGACTTTATCTACATACGTGGCATGAGCACAGGTTAACTTTAATAGGAATTAAAATTACTTTTGGCACTGGAACACATATCTGTGTCATCTTTTAGACAGCCAGTCAGGATCCAGAAATACACGGTATTCCATTTTACACGGATACAATAGTATTGTTGCCTACTGTGTATATTTGTTAATCTTCATCTGTTGTTATTTTTGTATATTTATGCTGTGGTTTAGGAAAAGATAGTAGAGTCATTTTGTAGACAAAATAAACAGTATATACTTTTGTGCCAAAAACTGACTTTAACGATAATTTGGGCTCCGGACAAAAAAGTGTCTGGTAGATCACTTTGGAATGTATTAGAAGGGCATTTCACTAAGTAGTGTACCAAGTATTCTTAGCTAATAAATTGGTTTTGACAGTTCAGGAAATACAACATTTTTGATGCGCTATGCCAGGGGTGAAAGCCAAGAGTAAATGCAACTAGACTGAAAAGCCATCCCATGAAAAAGATGTGCAAAACAGGATCAATAAAGACACCTGACGCAATTCTTAAAGCATTCGAATTTTAAAGCATTTCTTATAAAAAGTTTATGTTTGCCTATACTACTTGGAGGATATATTCACAAAAGTGTAATTATGTAATTTTTTTGGCCTACTGCCCAAGCACAAACACTTAAAGTGGAAGCAAACCGACTTTTGTATCTTTTACCTACAGGTAAGCATATAATAAAGCTTACCTGTAGGTAAACGGAATGTCTCCTAAAGTTGCACCGTTTAGGAGATATTCTCACTTTTTGACAGCCTTGCACTCTGAAGGAACAGCATACTGTTCCATCAGGGCACTGTGCTGTGGCCCAAGACTCGGGAGTGACGCAGGAGTGACATGGGAGTGACGTCATCGCATCTCGGGCAGTCAGATGGCTGGAGCTTGCAAACCCTAAAAGACCGGGTGAAGATGGAAACCTCTGGAGGGCTTCATTTTAAGGTAATTCCTTCATAATGTGCTAGTATGCCATGCACATTGTCTTGAAGGGAATTTTTACCATTTTTCTTTCAAGCTGCAGTTTACTACCGCTTTAAGCCAGGTACACACGTAACGAAATTCAACCAGTTCGGCAGGAACTGGCCGACATTGGGTATGTGTGTACTCTTCTCTGTTCAACAGAAGCAGATCTAACTGTTGGCATCTGTCGAATTGTCATGCTGGAAAACTAGCATTACCAGCATCAGTGCTCACAGTCAACCACTGCAAGCGCTGCTCAGTGTATTCTGGGGGGGAGAATCCCTTGCTCATTGGAGGGGGGAGTCCCATCAATTGTGCTGATGCTGGGATCTCTCAGGTGTTTTTCATTCAGCCTGCTGGTTGAAAAAAAAAACTATGTGTGTATACCCAACTTTATTCACTGTTGATAGATAGATAGATAGATAGATAGATAGATAGATAGATAGATAGATCAGATGAAGAGTAGGCTTTTTGATACCCTGAATACTCCTGTCCCATACAAATGATGACAAGGGAAAATGGGACAAACATTCTGTGTGTCTCTACCAGTCAGACAGGGAATCCAATTAAATACTGCAAACCAGGAGTGTATAGTTTGTGCATTAATTAGAATGTTTGCCCCTTCTTACGTTCCCTAGAAGTGAGCAGTGTGTGTGACAGCAGGGGGGTCCCCAGCACCGGCTCAATCCGCATAAAGCATTATTGCCCCCCCCCCTCCCCAAAGCCCTTGTACAGCTGCAAAGTCTGCGATTATGGTAGGTCAGTCCCTGCATAATATTCCATTACATTTTTTTTAAGTGTATGTATACCCTAAACCTTTTTGTTCTTTTTAGAAGGGGGAAAGATTAGAACCCCTGTCAGGTTTTCCTGCTATTCAGAGATGACTTTGACGCAGTTGGCCAGCTTAAATATATATTGCAATATATGTGAACTAAAAATCCCTTTTTTTTTTTTGCAACGTTTGCTGGAAAAGGTAATTAGCAGTGTGCAGAGGGTTCCCCTGAGATTTCTACTGTTAAAGAGATGTCCCCTGTGAGGATAACATTTTATCAGACAGGAAAAGTGTGAAACTTTCACAACAGGGAAATCACAGTCAAGGTTGAATTAGTATTTCCCAAATGGCAACAAGGTGTTTGTTGAGCATTTATTCAACATTCAATGTTGCCGATACTCTTGTGTTTGTATTTTATGTACATTGACACTTACTGTATATTATATAGATTGGCATATGTCATTATTTTTATGATATGAAATGATGGCCATATGTATGAGCCCTCAGGGTATGTAAAATGCCACCCGAACTGCTAATGTTACCCCCAGAGGTGAAGGCCCATTATAAGTGTGCCACAAAAGACAAGTGTTGATCTCCTTCAACAACTCCCCCCACACTCTCCTTTCCTTTACCTCCTCGCTGAGTGTGTAATAGAGGTGTGCTGGCCAGTGTCATTGTGTCATTCTCTTCATCTCCTCTCTTCCATCGCTGTGTGGTGAGCTGCTGCAGCTGTGGGGTTTTCTCCTCTCCAGTGCAACTGCACTCTGTTAGAGCAGGCTGTGTAATTCCCATACTCACTCGTGGCAAGCAACACAGGGGCCAATCAGAAAGGCTGGATGAGGATCATGGGACATGTAGTCCCCTTAGGAGTGCTGCCAATAGAAATTATTAGAACTGCAGCCCCCACCAAGGCCTACAGAAGAAGAAGGAAAACTGAGGCAGTTCACCAGAGGTCTGCATAGAGAGAGCATGAGGACCTCTACAGCTACACCTGGGGACTACCACGCATGACCTATGGGCTAAGGGACTATGCCACTACCAGCATACAATCAATCATTTGCTAAGGACTACAGTTGCCCAGGCAACCCAAAACTGATCAGACATCTGCCAGAAGGATCACTGCCATTGTGTCGTTTGGTAGGGTGAGAGGGCCTTGTGGCCATAATCTTTCACTATTAGAGAGTCTTTTAGGAACTGACCACACAGTCAACAAGTTGCTTTGTTCCTGATTGCAGGTTTGACTGGGACTGAGGTACCTCTCAGGGGACATTGCACCACATCTTAGGCATTCTCCTACAGTGCACTCTAGACTAGTTAAAATAATTACAAAAACAAACAAAACTACCTGTGCCACTGATATTTTCTTTGTTTTTCTTTGTTCAATGTATAAGGAATAAATATATGTTTGTTATAAGAGTATTACAAACAAAATAACGCACAACACACAGTGGTATAGCATTATTTGTATGTTTGTAGCACATCCACAACACTTTGAATACAATCAAATAGTTATATTATGATTCAAATGCAGTTAATGCTTATATGCACTCTTTATTGCTGACTTTGCTGATTCATGAGATAATTCCAGTCTAGTGGTACAGAGCTCTATCGTAACTAACCTTGGCATAGTGAATATACTGTCTAGCAAACTGTGTGTTCATTTATGCTCAAACCACCAACCCTAACCAGGGGCGGACTGACAACTCATGGGGCCCCCGGCCAATAGGGGATCAGGGGCCCCTGTGTCCTTGCCCACACTCAACAAAGCCTATAAAAAAGGTACCAGGGGCATTTCATGGGGCCCCCTACTGACCCAGGGCCCTATGACCATAACCAGTACCAATACATTGAGTTAATTTGCCACTAAACGGTCTTGTGTCTATTTCCTGATACTAACTCACAGTCAAGTTAAAGGTATTCACACTTGTCTTACTATAACTTCCTGCAGTAACTTTCACTCAATCAGGTGTGTCAAAGGGCATGAGGTTGTTCACAGAGTCAAGACGCAGAACAGAAAACCCAAATTACCAAGCTGTTCCTTTGGTGGTAGTGCTACAGTAAGAGCAACCCAGCTTTTAAAGTTTGTGATACTCCATAGGCATCCCAATTTTTTCATATCTGACAATAATTATCTATGTGCACTTTTACATTGTTGCTGCTCTCTCCCTTTTCTCTCTGCTCCTCCCCGGTTCTTATCTGTTTCCACAGCCAAGTCAAATTCCTCAGCTAATACACTAACCCTTTTCTAAAAGACTGTGCTTTAGGCAGTTTACAGCACGCTCATGGCCCCCTATACCCAGCAGGACAGTGGCAAAGTGAGGAAGGAGGTAGGATTGGTATAAGAGGATTTAACACATGGATCTAACTGATTCCTCTATGCTTTTATCCCCCCCTATTGTGAAGTTACCGGTTGACATTCTGTTCTAGTAGACCAACAATAGCATTACTCACATATTCATTTTTTTTATTTTTCTTTAATTAAAATAAAGGATTAGCTATATTATAAAACAACCACAAGAGATGGAGAACAAATGTGTCTGTTTTCAAGACCTTTACACAGAGGGAAGAGCAGCTGCAAGATGGTAAGGCATGGTATAGACTTTACCAGTCTGCATGGTAGTGAGCCAAGAGTCTCAGCTGCTTCTTTGCTTTGCAGACACATAAAGATGTTCTCCCCAAACGGGCAAATTTTTATCTACTTTTTGGAAAAGCCATAACATCTATATAATCTAAAATTAATTTCTAAACCTACCCCAAGAAAATTATAATTGAAATCAGTTGTATGGGAAATGTCTTCACATTCTTTTCCCTAGTTCTTATACTTTAGGCCCTGAAACATTTTAACACTGCACCTTTACTGCCTCCTACAAGTCTTTCTTTGCCATGTTAATTGATAATAATAATGTGTAATTACCTAAAATATTCATAGGTCACTAACAATTTTGCAGTTCATACCAACATCACTCATAAATGTCTTCTAAATAGTGCACTGAAATTATCCAACAGCCTCAAAGACTAAATGCACATTATACCATGCATTGTGGTGGTAAAGTAGAGTATACTGCATACAATAATTATTAAATGAATGCTGATGGCTGGGTCACAGGAAGAATAGTAGTGATGATGACATGGAGGATAAATATTAAAGGTTTCATTTTATTTCACACCTTTCTTTCAAAAAATTGTCATTGTCTGTCATGAATGTTATCAAAGTTACATATTGGAAGCCATAGGCATAAGAGATTTAAATATCCAACATCATCTTTTATCAAATAAGAAGTTGCTTACCCAGATTTCACCATGAGCCGGACACTTTTTTATTCAAACACTTTCCATTCACGTTGTGACCTTGCACACTTAACCTCTTGCGCATAGCTTCTTAAGTGGTCTTACCTACAGATACGCTACTTCTTAAATCACTCCAGAGTTAGAGAGGCATACAGCAACCATGTTCTCCCTTTCAGAAACTCTGCATGTCAACGACTTCGCATAAACATCTGACCTCAACTATTTATACTATCTTTTTATTGACCATACACACAGACCTGAGAATGGATACAGACAAATGGGCAGCAGAATTAGGTGTTTCCTAGACTGACCAAGACTGAGAAGGAATTTGCACCACTATACATAAGGGCTCCCTGAATGTCACAATGCAAGAACATAATTACAAATTGTATCTTCAAAGGTATAGAGACCCCGCTTTCCTTCACAAACTCTTCTTGCAAGTATATATTGCAACACTGTTGGAGATGTAATCCTAGAGCAGGGTTCAATGTGGTGGGAGTGTCCTGCTCCCCACTGCAATACCTACTTCATTATTCCAAAGTCATGAAGTGTTCTTACCATAAATTGTTGGCTATGCAGCACATGTGCACACCAGTGTTCTGGGAAAAAAGAAACACGCTCCAACGCTAAAAGATTGTTTTGTACGCTTAAACAGGATTGAGGATATGTAGGAAATTATTCACGTTTCACAGGACCAGCTGACAGCATTCAATAAAACATGGACACGTTGGCTTTATTATAAGACTATGGTGGAGTATAGGGCTGGTACTTTCAATGCCCTTCGCCCACCTTCTCAACACACATAGGTAAAAAAACTTGATTGCCTATCTGATTATACTCTGAGTCTTGCCACTATTGCCTCAACCGTGTGTACGGTGCAAAGTGAACTGTCTTGAACAAATTTTGCAAGGTTCCCCCCCTGTTTCTAGCACATTCATTTTTTCTTCTTGAGCACCAAACATCCCACCTTTTTTTCTCTCTTTCCTATTCTTCTCTTCTTACTCCCTCTTTTTCTTTACTCAGATTGCTATTGGTGACAGAACCCATATTACATGACTTAGATCCCCCCTCCAGTTTCACTATTGGACCTAAAGGAAGGTAGTCGAAAAGTCTCCTCCTATTATCAGATGTATATACATGCAATCTCTTTTGAGGTACAATGGCTGGTTAGATGGCACCAATTGCTTGAAATCCATAATCCATATTTCTCAGGCTTATATTTTTGTGTTAGTTATGCTTCATACTCTTGCCATCCTGTATAGCTGCAAATTCACATTTTTTTTGTTCCACTCAGATGATTGTTCATTGTTATTCTATTGTTCTTATAATCTCAATTTATGCCTCTTTAACAATTTATGTTATTCTCATACCAGAATTATCTTCTATTGCCATGGCTTTGTTTCTTTTGAGGTACAATGGCTGGTAGGATGGCACCAATTGCTTGAAATCCTTATTTCTCACCTCTACTTGGAAATACTTGTGGAAATATTTCTTAGGTTTATATTTTCATGTTAGTTATGCTTCATACTCTTGCTATCTTATATAGCTGCAAATTAAACATGTTTTGTTCATTGTTATTCTATTGTTCTTATATTCTCAATTTATGCCTCTTTAACAACTTATGTTATTCTCTTGTACCATAATTATCTTCTATTACCATGGCTTTGTTTCTTTTGAGCTACAATGGCTGGTAGGATGGCACCAATTGCTTGAAATCCTTATTTCTCACCTCTACTTGGAACTACTTTGTGAAAATATTTCTTAGGTTTATATTTTCATGTTAGTTATGCTTCATACTCTTGCCATCCTATATAGCTGCAAATTAAACATTTTTTGTTCATTGTTATTCTATTGTTCTTATATTCTCAATGTATGCCTCTTTATCAACTTATGTTATTCTCTTGTACCAGAATTATCTTCTATTACCATGGCTTTGTTTGCAATGCTATAAAACCAAATAAAATTGAAAGAAACTAAGAATTAGGACTCATGCACACATGACATTTTAAAAACACTCCTCCTCTTGGCAGCAGCGTTTTGGCAGAAAAAATGTTCAACGCTTGTAAAAGTGTCTAATGCTTTTACAAGCATCTAGGTGAGTTTACAGGTGTCAAGTGCTTAGGCGTTGATTCATTTCATTAGCCAGAATAGTAATTTATTCTGGCCATTGAAATTAATTAACACTTAAGCGCTAAATGCATCTAGCGTTAACATACGTTTAAGTGCGTTTAGATTCATTTTTCTGCCAAAACACTGAAGCTCCTGGATGCACTGGACCTGGAATTTTTTTTTCCTGCTGGTAAACTCCCCTGCCACTAAAAGCTGCTAAGTGTTCATGGACACATAGGATAACATGGAAAGGCTTTTGGAAGCAGTAAAAAAAAATGCCTCGCACCCATGAAAGTGGAGGCAAACATACTCTGGATGCATGAGGCCGCAGGCTTACATATGACTGATATATAAATGTTTTTTTAAACTGTATTTTCCCTGGTTTTCCATGGTGTGAACAGTAATTTAGTTTGGTCAAATCTACAGTATACTGTATGTAATTTTATTTCTTGAAAAATGCATGGTATGATTATAAAACATATTGCCTCACACACAATAAATGTTGGTAGGCTTATTAAATGAAATGATGCAGCTGGCATTGCTGACCTCCTTCAAAAAATATTAGTTGCTTGGCTGTCATGCTAATACTATTGCTTGAAAGTCACCCTCCCAGAACAAGAAGGCAGAACTGGAGGTTTAAATTCACTCTAACACTGGCTCTCAACTCACTCCAAGTTAGTGATACAGAAAGCATTGAAGGCACATGACCATCCTGGTAACCAGGCAGCAATCATTTTTATGATGAAATTGGAAATGGCCTATGTAATTCTTCTAAAACAGTTTCAAAGCAATTATTTTGTATTCCGCAAAATGTTCACATCTCCCAAAATTGTAAGGCAAAAACCGCACCCACTCAGTCATAACTCATAAGTCGGGGTTGTGCTTCCATAAAGCAAGGAAAGCACTTGCCAGCACGTACCAGTCTGCCAGCAAAAAATAAATAAATAATATAATTTATATACATATACACACACACTCACTGGCCACTTTATTTGGTACACCTGTTCCATTGCTTGGTAACACAAACTGCTAATCAGCCAATCACATGGCAGAAAATCAATGCATTTAGGCATCTAGACGTGGTGAAGACGACTTGCTGAAGTTCAAACTGAGCATCAGAATGGGGAAGTAACTTTGAATGTGGCATTGTTGTTGGTACCAGATGGGCTGGTCTGAGTATTTCAAAAACTGCTGATCTACTGGGATTTTCATGCACAACCATCTCTAGGGTTTACAGAGAATGGTCTGAAAAAGAGAAAATATCCAGTGAGTGGCAGTTGTGTAGATGAAAATGCCTTGTTGATGTCAGAGGTCAGAAGAGCATGGGCACACTGGTTTGAGATTATTACTGGTCCAAACAAGCTTCTTCACTAACACCTGCAGCAGCTTTCAGCACTGTATTAACTGTATCCTCAGCTATATACAGTATATAGCATCGTGTTCCTGCAGCGGGACAGGGAATTCCTGATAACATCACAATCTCTGACTCCACCAATTAGAGGAAGCTGTGTATTTATATCACAAAATACAAAGCCATCTGAGAATGGCTGGGCAGCACTCAGCCCGACTTGATTTTGCTCTGGGGGGGGAGGGTGAGGAGGTCCCTGTCCTGCTACTGGAACACAGCACTGTATAATGTATGTAGGTGAGGCTACATACAGTTTATACAGCGTTGACAGCCACTGCAGGTGTTAGTAAAGTAAGTAGTTCAAGCTGGTCCAAACAAAGAATTTAAACTTCACTAAAACCTGGGGATCAGCTACTGTATAAACTGGCTGTACACTGTTCGATTTTTTTTTTTTGTTCAGCCAGCAGGCAACAGATTTACCTTGTATACAAGGGAGAGGTGCAGCGCTATCTATATGAATATACTTATATACTTAAATATAAATAAAAGTCAATAAAGGTGCTATTATAGTGCAAATGGTGACTAAATGATAAATTCAGTCCATAACGTGCTCAGAATCCAAAAGAGTCCTTTAAGAGCTCCAGTCCCTGGATTCGTGGATAAGGTGATAAAAGTAAGAATTGCGCACTCACCAAATGTGCAATTCAAATGCGCATTAACAGCTGATATTCCAGGGTCCTCATATGGATCTGGTCAGGTCTGGTCATAGAAAGCCCTCCGCCACCTGGTAGTGTACTCCACACTTAGAGGAAAAAGCCGTTCTGCAGATGTAAAGGACTCTCACTGATAGGCATTGCAGATCCTGCAGGCAGTGCTGTCCTCATCTGATCAGGGTTTCTGATTTACAGATTTACCTTGTTTGTGTGGATGGAGGAATCACTCTATTGGGACATTGTAATTCCCCAATTGCAACCACTGCTGTCAGAATACACTGATCAGCAACTATAGCAGATTGGCTGCAGCCGATGATCGAATAAAGTTTTGCTTCTACAGCTCCCTACACACTGAAAGCCACCAGTATAACACTTAACCTTCAATAGAAATTTTTAATAAAATGTATATTGATAACTGTGTGTTGGGCAGCACAATGGCTAAATGGTTAGCACTTCCACCTGGCAGTACTAGGGCCGTTGGTTCAAATCCCAGCCATGGCACCACCTGCATGGACTTTGCATGCTCTCCCTGTGCCTGCATGGGTTTCCTCTGGGTACTTTGGTTTCCTCCCACACTTCAAAGACATGCTGGTAGGTTAATTGGCTCCTGTCTAAATTGTCCCTAGTATATGTATGAATGTGACTTAGGGACCTTAGATTGTACACCCCTTGAGGGTTAGCGACTGATGTGAATGTTCAATATATATGTAAAGTGCTGCATAAATTGATGGCGCTATATAAGTACCTGTAATAAATAAACTGTGTGTGTTTTTTCACTTTAAGGGAGGCGTTATCCCAGACTCCAAACCAAATTACAAGTTAGGCTCCATGTACACTGTAGCTGCTAAATGGACATTTAGGAGCTTTTCTGCAGTTTTTTCAGCAGCCCCTGAACTCTCCCAAATGTTTTCCTATGTGTCCATTTACACTATGTCATTTACAGTCGTTTACAGGCAGTTGAGTATACAGTCGTTTTTTTGAATGCACCAAACTTGCGTTCAGGAGTAGATTTTATCAGCATTTCAAAGCCAAACGCTTGGAAATGCGTGTAAACACGGCTAAACAAGGCTAACCGTGTTTATAAGCATTTGCATTTGGAATTTTTTTTAACTCTTCCATTTCCAGATGCTGTCCAAAGCCTTTTTTCATCATGTAAAGTGTTTTCCCGGTACTCAAATGGACCTGGTACACCATACTTTGAGGTTTCGCATGAAAGAAAATATGTTAGACACTGCTGCAATAATTTCTGCACAGAAATGAGCTGGAACACATCCAAACACCACAAAAAAAAAAAAGATAGCTAATCTCAACAAATACTGCTCTCTCTGCTTCTGCTCTCTCTCTCTCAAAATGTTTGAAATAGTTACTTTTTTACTGTTTTTAGTGCATTCTGGGCATTTTGGAAGGTCTCCTGAGGTTATCTTTAAAAAATGCTTCTAAATGCAAACGCTCATAAAAGCTCATAAACACGGTATGCAAATGTGGCTAAACAGACATTTTTTAACCTACGTTTTCCAGCAGTCAGTTTCCATCGTTCAGAAGTAACCCAAGTACATGGAGCCTTACTGTATAATGATATCGGTGGTCAATAGTTGTCCAAGAAAAAAACTCCCCACTGCAGTACTACAAAATCACTTTGTGCAGGTCCAGGGAATTTTTTAGGCAGCCTCACACCCAAATGGAGGTCCCTGTATTTAAAAATCATGAGCTAGAGCAGTGTTTCTCAACTCCAGTCCTCATGGACCCCCAACAGGTCATGTTTTCAGGATTTCCCTCAGATGAAACAGCTGTGGTAATTACTAAGGCAGTGAAACTGATCAAATCACCTGTGCAAAATAATGGAAATCCTGAAAACATGACCTGTTGGGGGTCCATGAGGACTGGAGTTGAGAAACACTGAGCTAGAGGTACATTCATGCCCAATTAGATCAGACGGTAAAAAAAAATCTTCATTTACATTAGTAGATATATGGCACAAGGAAACACATCACTTAGAAAAATCACTTAGAAATGGAAAATGGAGGTATCTGGCATAGATTCAGACAGCTCAGTAATTAGAGGTCCACAGCATCACTGTGCATAACACTTGGAATGACTTCAAAAGACCACCAGATATCAAGAAGTCATCAAAACCCCATCCCCACTATACCATGTGAAGCCCCAAAGTAATGTTTCCAAAAAAAGTGCTCCCATAAAGATCCTACATTTTTCTCAAAAAGAGATTTATCAGGGGTGCAAATAAATAAATATAAAGGTACCACCAACATAAATAAAGAAAACAAGACGACAAATAAAGGGGTGCAAATAATCCCACATGGCAATTGTTCCCACATAGTCACTTTTGACAGACGTTGTTCAATTAATCACCTTATGTTGAGCAGGGTGGTCAACACACTGATTGGAATTCATCTTGTCCCAGCTGAAATCGCTGAATTTCGATCAGTGTATGGCCAGCTTTTCCAGCCAACCAACAAGAGCAAACAAAATAAACAACAGAAACAACAAATGCGCCTTCATAAGTAATTACAATAGAGGTATAACTGTCAACAAGTACATGTCAAGCTCTTCAAGAAATAATTTCAAATTTGAAATGCATGCTGGGGGTATGTTTTCTAATATCCCATGCTAAAATATTCTATCTAGGTAGCTTTCATTATTATTTAAGATATTTAAAGTTCTACAGTGTTTAAAAGGGGAGGAAATAATCAAACATATCTCATATAACAAGTCTGCATTGCTATATTCCTCAGGGAAAGAAAAGGGAACTGTTGAAACTTTACACATACCTCCTGGGGCACACTACTGTATGGGTCTCTACCTTGGCCAAAGAGCTGTCTCCATAGCTAAAAGCTGCTTCACGTGACTGTTTGGCCTTCAGTTTGTTTTTCACCTTAGTAGTTAACATGACCCTTTATTCTCTCTCCCTGACCCTCTCCTCCTGTGACAGACAAGTTTTCGTTTAATACCTGGCAACCAAGGGAGAGTTAAGCTTCCTCAAATATGAGCGTTTTTTTGGCTGGAATGGCACAGGGCCGCAGCCCAGCCGAGAGAGAAAAATTAAACACCACAGGCCGTGGCTCCAGTGAAGAGGAGATAAAGTGTTCCCATGGAGTAGGCCGGGCACAGCTTTTCTCTAGTTAATACTTAACAAGGCCCCTCAACAAAGACAGCCAATGTAGCTTGCACTCAGCAAGCTGATTCCCAGCATTTTGCTGTGTAATGGAGAATTCCTTCCCCAGTAACCCCTTCACTCCCACAAATCTGTCAAGTCTCACTTCACTTAACAGTTAATCAACTGACCCAAGTCTTGTCCAGCCTTTGGTTTCATACTGTGAGCTGTCAAAGGCAGTATAAGTGATATTTTTCTCTATTTAATGGAGAGTGCTGTTGTTATTAATTAAATTCCATTAATGCCTCTACACGACAAAATATCTCTGCCTCTTGCCTTAAGCCTGAGATGACCTGATGTACCAATGAATAAAGACGTTCAGATTCTGGACAATCCTGGTGGTAAATCAGCCTTTGTTGTCAGACAGGTCTTTGTACAACATTCTAAACAAGCCAGCATATCAATGAATGAGACCTCTGAGATTTGTCACTAAAGACCCTCCTGAAATGAACACCCGTTATATTGTAACAAGCTGCCTGCAGAAACTAAAAGAATAAGAGCATCCAAACACTGAATTTGTGTGTATGTGTCAGATGATCCATGCCAACAAAGTCTGCTGCTTGGAATACATATAATTAATGACATTTTACCAGGCTGGGTGGCATATGTTTGTGCAGGGCAGCAGCTGTAGGGCGAATTTTATAGACGTCTTCTGTCTTTATTTCCTCATTTTTTTTGTCGTCAACCTGTTTGTACTAATTACTGCCTATGTGGCTCACAGATATGTGAGTGATAGACACATTGCATTTCCCATAGTAAGTTTAACATGCATTGCAAAACAAGCCTAAAGGCATTCTTTTTTTGTGGACCTACAATACGCAGGGGGATATTTATTATTAGCAGGTGAGTTTAGGCACATTTGTAAGGTCTAGATGTCACTGTTTTGATCAGCGATCACCAGCCAATTGTATCACACATTTAGGGAAATTAAGTAAACCAGGAGCAGGCTGGGAATGCACATAAATGTAATTGAGGAATTTAAAATTAAAATCCTCACTTACACTACAGCATGGCTCTGTAAAAGTTAAAGTATGTAGTCACCGAATGTGCATGAGCTAGCAGGTAGATCCTCCATAGGGATCAAAGCTCAAATCACTCGCCATAAATTTGTGACTCTAGCATTTGCTTATGTTTTGATAACAAGTGCAATGTATTTTAATAAATATTATATATAATTTTCAAAATTTGCTTTTGTGTTTAAGCCTTAAACATTTAAAGTAGATCCAAAACCCAACTGAGTAACATTTAGTTCTCTAAATCAAACTTTTTACTGTTTTTGCTTTTTTCACCTTTTTTTTGCTGATCTCCTCCAGTCTCTTTATATCCACTTACTGTCTACAAGCACTAGCTACAGCAGTAGCTACACGTCACTGCTCAGAGTGTACTTCTGATCTTTACAATGGCAGAGTTTACAATTTTAACATATCAACATTTTAAATGTAATTAGGAATTAATTATTTTAATGGCGGAACTTGCCTACATAATTTGTGTCAGTGTGGACGGTTTTAGTCTTCACCAGAGGTGCATGTGTCAGGATGACAATACAGGAGAGCAATTGGGAAACAGGGACAGAATGTAGTTGTCCTGCCCAACAGGAAGTGACTGTACAAGGACCATTCTCAGAAGATTTCCAGATAATATTTTATTCAAAGTTTTAGATTTTAAAAAATGGCATTTGGGTTTATTTTAAATATTTAATGATGAACGTCTGTCCCATTTTTTAAAAAAAATTAACAAATGCTGTAACTGTTGACTTTTGGAAAACAGACACTTACCAGCCCAGGAGTCCACTGGAGCTAATCCTATGCTGGGCTTTGGATCCTTGGTGCCACCATATTGGATGAAGGAGCCACCTGTGACTTCCTGAAGCCTCACATTCACCTCCCCACTGCACAGGTGTGAGATGCTGCAGCTTCTTGGGATGTGTGACTTGTCCCAGGAGGTTGCCGGCCAAGTTGTTGTCATTCTTGCTAAGGTAAGAATTAAGTAAGTGGGAGTGGGGACCTGTCAGAAAGAGGTACCTACTCCCAGAAAAAAGAAGGAGGGACATGAGCAGAACTTTCACTTTTAAGCGAAAGTCTGTTTAAAGTAGATGCATAATTTGTGCCACTGCTATTTTCACATATTGTAAACTGCCTTCATCTAGCTCATCAGTAACAATGTTAAAGCAAATAATTTAACAAACATTTGAATCCTAATATGCTTTGTCATTATATAACATTTTTTAACCCCTGATCCAATCAACCACCAATCAATCCATACTTGGGTAATTCGAACATTCTGCAATACGATTTTACCTACGGTATGTCATCCTGTTATATGCCTGCCATTAAATGATGCAGACACACATACAGTGAAGCAAAAAAGTATTTAGTCAGCCACCAATTGTGCAAGTTCTCCCACTTAAAAAGATGAGAGAGGCCTGTAATTGGCATCATAGGTAGACCTCAACTATGAGAGACAAAATGAGAAAAAAAATCCAGACAATCACATTGGCTGATTTGGAAAAAATGTATTTGCAATTTATGGTGGAAAATAAGTATTTGGTCACCTACAAACAAGCAAGATTTCTGGCTCTCACAGACCTGTACCTTCTTCTTTAAGAGGCTCCTCTGTCCTGCACTCATTACCTGTATCAATGGCACCTGTTTGAACTTGTTATCAGTATAAAAGACACCTGTCCACAACCTCAAACAGTCACACTCCAAACTCCACTATGGTGAAGACCAAAGTGCTGTCGAAGGACACCAGAAACAAAATTGTAGACCTGCACCAGGCTGGGAAGACTGAATCTGCAATAGGCAAGCCGCTTGGTGTGAACAAATCAACTGTGGAAGCAATAATTAGAAAATGGAAGACATACAAGACCACTGATAATCTCCCTCGATCTGGGGCTCCACGCAAGATCTCACCCTGTGAGGTCAAAATGATCACAAGAACGGTGAGCAAAAATCCCAGGACCACACGGTGGGACCTAGTTAATGACCTGCAGAGAGCTGGGACCAATGTAACAAAGGCTACCATCAGTAACACACTACGCCACCAGGGACTCAGATCCTGCAGTGCCAGACGTGTCCCCCTGCTTAAGCCAGTACATGTCCGGGCCCGTCTGAAGTTTGCTAGAGAGCATTTGGATGATCCAGAAGAGGATTGGAAGAATGTCATATAGTCAGATGAAACCAAAATAGAACTGTTTGGTAGAAACACAACTCGTCGTGTTTGGAGGAGAGAGAATGCTGAGTTGCATCCAAAGAACACCATACCTACTGTGAAGCATGGGGATGGCAACATCATGCTTTGGGGCTGTTTCTCCGCAAAGGGACCAGGACGACTGATCCATGTACAGGACAGAATGAATGAGGCCATGTATCGTGAGATTTTGTGTGCAAACCTCCTTCCATCAGCAAGGGCATTGAAGATGAAACGTGGCTGGGTCTTCTAACATGACAATGATCCCAAACATACCGCCCGGGCAACGAAGGAGTGGCTTCGTAAGAAGCATTTCAAGGTCCTGGAGTGGCCTAGCCAGTCTCCAGATCTCAACCCCATAGAAAACCTTTGGAGGGAGTTGAAAGTCTGTGTTGGCCAGCGACAGCCCCAAAACATCACTGCTCTAGAGGAGATCTGAATGGAGGAATGGGCCAACATACCAGCAACAGTGTGTGCCAACCTTGTGAAGACTTACAGGAAACGTTTGACCTCTGTCATTGCCAACAAAGGATATATAACAAAGTATTGAGATGAACTTTTGATATTGACCAAATACTTATTTTCCACCATAATTTGCAAATAAATTCTTTCCAAATCAGCCAATGTGATTGTCTGGATTTTTTTTTCTCATTTTGTCTCTCATAGTTGAGGTCTACCTATGATGCCAAATTACAGGCCTCTCTCATCTTTTTAAGTGGGATAACTTGCACAATTGGTGGCTGACTAAATACTTTTTTGCCCCACTGTACACACAACCACAACATTTACCAATGAGATCAAAAGACCACATTCATGTTCAAACTTCGAATAATAGATCCAAATTGATTGATGTCCCCTGTAGTATTCTATGCTTAGTTGAAGAGTTAAGCATGCTAGCATTATTTTATTTTAGGAGCTATCTCTAAAAATAAAAATGTGAGCTTTGAAGACTCCATAATCCCACTGTTTGGAACAAACCACTTGGTGATAGGCTAGGGTTTCATGCTGTGCCGCCTATCATTTACCTAAGATTTAGACACCACAACCTCAGGTGGGAGCAGGAATTCATATGATGTCTGATGTCTACAATTCAAATACATGCTACATGAAATCAAATGCAATTGTGTACACTACACTTATTTTGACAGGTAAAACACACTGGGGTTCATTTACTAAAGGCAAAGCTGTTCACTTTGCAAGGGAAGTAGTCTCAGTGCTCAGTGAATGGGATAAGGTTTCTTTTTGCAAAGAATAACAAATCACACGCAAGGAAAGTAAAAAACAGCATCTTCACTTGTGCACTACTGAATGATGGAAGTCAGTAGAGCTGGGCAAATTCCCAAGCAAAGTGCAACTTCCCTTTGCAAACTAAAAAGTCTGTTTTATAGCTTCACTGAAGACCTGGATTTGAGATGCAGCAACCACCTTTAGTGGTTAATTAGTGACTTTCTGTTGAACTCTTAGTAGATTCAAACCTTTCTGTATCTGCCTTCAGGCCCATGATATTGCCATCATTTACTTAATCAATATTGCGCCATACTCTTATATTATTTTTGAAAAGTCTATTTGCGTAGTAAATCAACCCCATTGTGAAATGAATTGCCTTCTCATATGAATCCAAAACTGATCAGTTCTCAACACATGCTCTTCATATATTTATATCTTTAAAGGAAACCTGTCTTGACAGGGTCATAGAGGCTGCCGTTCCTGACCATTCTTTTTGAAAATGCTAGCTGCTTGGTTGTTTTGCTTTAATGCTTCCTGAGTCATTAGCAAGCAATAAGTATAGAAATATGGACTTTGGACTCTCATTTCAATGTGAATGTTCTGGATCTGTGACTGTTTCACTAAACCCACATCATAAAAAACTATCAATGAATGCTGTATTACATTCTGTTCATACTCAGTCACTATGAGATTTATTTTCTGCACAAAAACTGGTTGACCCTCCTGTTCTCTCCCTTCAGTTCATGTCCCCAATGCAGTTGGGGATTTTGCAAAGCAGTGTTGGCAGCTATTGCACATGCTCAGATTTCAGTGAATTTCTAAGCATTCCCTTCCTATCACATCTGAGCAGTCCATGTGACTATGGAGTCACACATGTGGACAAATACACAGTGGTAAAGGAAAGCCCACTCCCTTGCTCCTCCTCCATGCCCACTAACCAGCTAAACACAATGGGGATGGGATATTGCATCTTGATTGAGGGAGGCTTTGCCTCCCTGTTATTCTAAGACACAGACTGGAGGAGCATGACACAGCCTATGACTGGCAGAAATCCACCCACACCATGTAATTGGCAAAAATAATAAATATTTGATTTCAAATACATATTTGTATAATGATTTAAAAGAGTTTATTCATATTAATTATTTTTTTTACTCTGTATCCCAAAGGCTGTTTTGTTTTGTTTTTTTTTATTTTAAACATGTGACCTTTAGAAGAGGACTAGAAGCTCCACTGGCCACTGTTTCCCTGCAGACAGATTGGGAAAGAGCTGGGTCATGTGACAGCTGTATATCAATTCAAAAAAATGTTTTTTTTAATTTAAAAAAAATGTGCCATCATCCACATACAGAAACAGTAGGGAGAATGTAAATGAAACAATGAGTTTACTATCACTTTAAAAAGGATTAATTCCAGACACAGGCAGACAGGAAAAAAAAAGACTTTTTAGAAAGAGTTCTGTAATGGAAGCTCCTGTACTGCTCTCATGACAGACTCACTTTATACATTAAAATTTGATCTCTGTGACTTCTTTTTTTCTTTTTGGCATCTCGACAAGTAAATAAAAGATCACATAGTACCGTCCGTGGTACTTTTTTTATTTGCACCAACTTACAATTTTTACGGACAAGATTTCGGAGTATGTCCCCTTCTTCAAGGTCCAAGCAGTACCAAAATAGAAAAAAAGTATCAAGGACAGTACTCAGTTGTTTTTGTCAGAAGTGCACTAATGCGGCTACAATCACCTCAAGCATATATTTTATAATAAGCCATTTAAAGGAATCTCATCTATGATGCATGTCTGTCTATCAGATGAGAAAATAAAATCACGAGCCATTGGCTGTCATGGTACAAAGCAGTTTTATATGAATAAATATAATAAAAAAGATGCTATCTTTTATATTAATGTTTAAAAACTAGGAATTCCAGACATGTGTCAGAATAATGTTCAATGTTTGGTTCATAATCAGTGATATTGGCACCTATTTTATTGATATTTGTTTGACTAGTATTCTAGTTTTCATTCTCAAGGATCTCTTGAAAAGCAAATCAGCCAACTTCAGCTAAGCAGAATCCTATATTACCCTGAAAGAGCTATGAAGGAAACATGAATTAAACAATGGCACAAAGCCTGAAGACAGAACTGATTAAAGCCAGAGGGATAAATATCCACAATTAAAAAGCTAATATCTGGAACGTACTGATGCAGAAACTGTCCGCTCTTCACCAAGAGACTAAACTATTCCGGAGGGAATGGGGATTCTTCCAACATTTAAAGAATCATTTAACTTAATGACATAAAATATTCATTTTATAGATCTTTTTCCACTCAGTAAAACAGATGGTTTTCCAAAGCACCGCAATATACTAACCATTAATAAGCTTGTAGCTGAAAAAGGTGAGCAAACATTTATACACGTATGTACAGAAGGCAACCTAAAGAAATAAAATGTATGCTAATCGAGTACCAGAGTAATGTTCCCACCAATCAGCTGAAGGGAAATCTACACATACAGAAGTTTTTCTTGAAATTGATAGGGCCTCTCTAGGCAAAACCTTTTATTAGTATCAAATGGATTGCAGGTAGATTAGAGCCTCTGTCAAACTTTTTTTTGCTGTCTTTGTCCTCACTGGGGAGATTTACACCCTCTTTGTCCTGCTTCCTTGGTTATTTTAAGTACTTATGTAGCACCATCAATTTACACAGCACTTTACATATATATTTTACATCAGTCCCTGCCCTCAAGGAGCTTACAAGCTAAGGTCCCTAACTCACATACACATACTACGGCCAATTTAAACTGGATCCAATGAACCTACCAGCATGTCTTTGGAGTGTGGGAGGAAACCCACACAGACACATGGAGAACATTCAGAGTGCAGGCAGGTAGTGCCATGGTTGGGATTCAAACCAACATCCTTGCACTGCTAGGTAGAGGTGTTAACCACTTAGCCACTGTGCTGCCACTGTCCTGCTGATTATTGTCACTCAGAAAGAAAGTAGGAGGAAATACAAAATTGATTTGAAAAAGAGTTGTCCCCAAAACAAGAGATAAGGGGAAATCCCCCAATAGGGACTCCTGTCCTGGGGACAACTATCTAAGAAGGAATTCTCTTTATTTTGGCGAGGAGACTTCCTCTAACTTCCTGTTCTGTCTCTGAGTATAAAAAAAAACGAAAAACAAAAAAACTGACAGAGTTTTCAACATTCTATACCCCCCTCAAAAGATGGCTATACTTACACTAAACTAAATACAGATGTGCTTGAGGAGAGTAAAATGATTCCAATAAATACAAAACTGTGACTTTTTATTTGTTTACAAATTTATATACTGATTTTTTTATGTTTTTTTATTTGCTCATATTAACTATTTATTTTATGACATTATTGTATTGTAACTTTATTTAAAAAAAAAAATAAAAGTTCTTCTGCAACATTTAGGTTGCAGAGCCTGCTGGGCTTTCCAGTTAAAAAAAAACAGCACTACTTTTTTGCCTGGTAACTATATCCGTCTAATTAGAAATCCATATGAAGCTATGGGGTTATTTACAAAAACGGCATGTTGCAAAATTTGGATAGTAATCAATCAGATTCCAGGTTTTAAAGTGAAAATTATATTGAACAAGCTGATTGGTTAGAAGCTGATTGGCTATCATGCACAGCAGCACCAGATTTTGAGTGTACCACTTTTAGTAAATCTTCCCCACATGTCCATACAGACAGGCACATATTCCTTGTCTGCCTCATACAGCTATACTGTCTGTGTGAGTGGAACAGAAATGCAGGAATTCAAAATAGATAGGCTGTCTGGGCTAGGAAAGATGTAGTAGTAAATCACAGGAAAAAACCTAGAATCAGCAGGCTTTAATTTGGCCCCTGCTGGCCGAAAATGGTAAATATGAACATTCAATACTTAATAAGTACCAGAATAAAAAAGAGATTTATAAAAAATATTATTTATTTCCGTATTATCTATTATTATTTTTTACATTATTGTTTTCTTCCTGACAAAACAGAACAAAGAAAAGCAAAAAAATATATGTTAAAACACTATACATTCTTTATAATGGGAAAAATATTGTTTTAGTCAGCTTGCATGGTATAATAAGTATTTTTCCACTTTAAGTCTATATAAAGTTTGGTGAATATACTACAATGTTCACACTACAGAAAATAATATATAAAGCAATAAGCACTCACAGTCAGATGAAACAATCACCCCCTTCATTCAACACCCCCTTACTGTTCATATTATGTACATTATATATCAAATTATAAAAACACTAGTGCTAGCACCAAAGGTCAAGAATACACGCTGACATAGGCAAAATACAATAGATTCTATTAGATGACATATATGGCAGCCGCACAGTATGGGATCAGCATGAGGCAGATAAGTATGTAATAGAACATTCTTTTACAGAAAGAAGAGCACAAATACATAAACACACTTCATATTTTTGTGTAGCACAAATTAAAAGAAGGGTATTTAGTTAATTTTGGCACAAATGGTGCATGTTAATGGAGTATAATAACACATTTTGCATGATGCTAACAAATACTGATCAATGGTGTATAATGAAGCAATTTGCTTGATCATCTTTAATTTGTAGAGATTTAGAAGCTACAAAAAAATCTGCATCACATGCGCTTCAAAAATATTCCAAGTTTGAATCCTATCAGTAAATGTCGCTCAATCTGTATTTGTAAGAGGTAGTATATACCTTCACTCCATGCATAGAAAAAAAACAGAACTCACATGTCAAAATTAATTTACCAGTTATCTTATGGTTTGCCTGGTTTATGGAATATATGCATTGGAGATGTTTTGTATGTGATTTATTACATGTATTTTGTGAAGAGCGATCGAGTCAATTATCCAGGGCCGAGGATAAGGGGGTACCACCGGTCCAACTGTATGGGGCCCAAGCCAGCAGGGGGGCCCAAGCAGCTAGGTGAATCAGATGTGGGCAGGGAGGGTAATTGGCATGGTGGGGAGGCAATTACTGGAACTGATTCCCTGTATTGTTCTCTCTGCAGCAGCTGAAGGTATATTATTATTAGCTCCTCTCCCTCCTGCTGGCTTTCAGCTGCCACAGAGAGAGCCATATAGGCCACACCAATCACCCTCCCTGTGCACCAAACATATCCCCCTCCCAGGTTGCTGCTGGCTTCTCTCCTCTCCTGCCCACCAGCAGCTGCAAACACACAATGGGATCCTTCAGAATGGAGAATGGGAGAAGGGTACAGTAAATATGTCACATTTACTAGCCCCTTCCTTTCCTGAATGATCACAATGAATGATCAATACCAATTGTTCACTGTGTTCATTCATAATTAATGCATAGTAAACTGCTTTAATTGGGGGAAAGGGGGGGGGGCTGTCAGCTTGGCTGTATGGGGCCCTGTGGTTTCTAACAGCAGCCCTATAAATATATATATATATATATCAGCAATTCGTCAAATATGCCCAAATCATTACAGTATATCCAAACTTAAGAGCAAACGTTTTCTATTTTTCTATTTTGCAGCTTACCAGTCGTCACAAGTGACTGTATTTGTTTTCTTTTTTCCAGATTCTTCCCTTTACTTTCACCTGGTAAAAGTGCCAGTAACATATCTCCAGTCCTAGGATGACAGCGCTCACTCACTACACTGTATCAATGAGGTAACAGCACTGTCACCCCTGGAGAGGAAGTTTGTTAATACTACAGAACACCTCCACTTCTCCTCTTCTGCATAAAATAGAGGGTGGGTGTTCTGTAGTTTGCAGAACTAGGCACAGCTGATAACATTAACAGTAATAGGCACTAGGACCCTACATGTTGAACAGTGTCATAGGTACCTTCATCCCTAGTATCATCTAATCCAACACAAAACCCTACTTAAATAAGTAGGATTTTTCAGACGGAGCCCCCAAAAAATAACACTGATAATATTTTTTGAGATTTCACTATAGCAAAAGTAAATAGCACAGAACGTTACAGGTTCACAGGATTTCCATTAAGAACAACAGCTATTGTTTTACGTTTCTTAAACAGATACTGTATATCAGCACTTTTAATTGGTTATTTAAAAGAACATAATGGAGCAAGTAATAGGCATTTATTGTTTGTGTTTACATACCCTATAATCCCTGTTTCATAGCTAAAATATAGAAGCACACTTGTAATGTAGATTAAAGCCGGCCACAGATGTATCGAATCTTGACCATTTCAGCAGGAACCAGATGAGATTTGATCCATCTAGGTGCAGGCTAGTTGTACTGAAGTCAATCCCTTGGTCGACTTCAGTACAACCAACCTGTCATATTTTTTTCATGCAATCACTGCCAACGGCTATATCCACTAGCATTAATCATTGTGTTCTGCCAGGAGGGAAGGTTATCCACTGGCAGAACTCAATACCACTCTGGGAAAGAATACCCCATCAAAATTGCCTGTGTTGATGGGGGAATCAAACTGTTTTCTTTCCTGCAGCCCATAGTTGCAAGAAAGGAAATAACGTAGTATATTGCCTGCTTCACTTGCAGTTTAGGAAGATTTTATTTCTGATAAAGAAGAAAACTCTTGAAGTATACAAAAATACAGATATAAGTAAAATGCTAAACCACAGATGCCTGTCATTTTAATAACTTTTGGCATTTGTTTTTTTAATTAAAAGTTAGTCGCTCTATTCTGCTATATAAATGTCTGCCAGGTAGTTGTTCCAGCTATAAAACTCACTCAGAAGAAAAAAATGAAGAGATATAATCAAATATAAACATAGGTGTCATGGAAAGACTCAGAAAAGAACCTTTTTATAGGCTACACCAATATGAAACCACTTCAATTAAAAAAAAATATATTTATCCCACATAGACGCAGGCACATTGACATCCAGAGTTAGCAATGACTTACAATAAAAAATATTCAGAAATGATAGAAGTTTACAGTTACAAACAATACATCATTTATAAATAATTATAAAGTGGAGAATCTGACATTTGCCAAAAATTCTCTACAATTGAAGCTTTCAGGTGCATGTGTTTTTGTGAAGAGCATATAGCGCTCCTGATCCATCACAGCTGCTAGTCTAATTCCAGCATCCTGATTTTTGTTATGATGCATCCCTGTCTGTCTACCTGCAAACTGATTGATGTGGCCAGTCTCTGGGTCGAGACCAAACCTAATTTAAGCCAGCCAAGCCTGAAGTCTCATGCTTGTGATAGAGCTGGTTTCATGTGCCCAAGCTCCCTGTTTTTCTCTTCTGCTTTTTTGGTTTGGAGTCCCTCATTGATGACCTCAGATCGGATATCAACTACTCTCTGAACTTTGCCTGCCTGACTATGGATCTGACTCTGACTATCCTGACCCTTGCCTGACTTGTACCTGGACTGTCATTGAACCAGTCTGCTGTCTGACAACCTCAAGTACCTATTTGTGGATCGAGGTAAAGGTAAGGGCCTTTTACCATGTGATCAGCTGTGTCCAAATACAGCTGATCACAGTGTAAACAGGAAATGCCAGTTATCAGCAGTACTCTCCTCATGTTGACAGCACTTGAGGAAAGGAGAACCAGTATGTGGCATTCCTCAGAGGGGACATCTACACTGATAATCAGGGCACTGATCTTCAGTGCCCTGAATATCAGTGTAGGCACATCAGTGCCCATCAGTGCTGGTTAATAGTCCTCACCAGTGCTGGCTAATAGTCCCCACCAGTGCTGGCTAATAGTTCCCATCACTGCTGGCTCTCAGTGCCTCCTCAGTGCTGCCTATCAATGGCCATCAGTGCAGCCTATCAATGCTCATCACTGCAGCCTCATTAGCACACATGAGTGAAGGAGAAAAATCACTTATTTACAAAACTTTATAACAGAAACTAAGAAAAACTTTTTTTTCAAAATGTTTGGTCTTTTTTAATTTGTTTTGCAAAAAAATAAAACTCCAGTGGTGATTAAATACCATTTAAAACAAAGCTCTATTTGTCGCATAAAAATGATAAAAATTTTGTTTGAGTGTCGCACAATAGTCACTCAAAGTGCGACAGCGCTGAAAGCTTAAAATTGACTTGGACAGGAAGGGGGTAAAAGTGCCCAGTAGTCAAGTGGTTAAAGCAGAACTCCAGCCAAAAATAATACTATAATCAATAGTCCATTTAAAGATAAAATAACATATGCAACTTTTGTTTCAAAATTCACCTTCAGCAGAAATTGTACCCACAGTAGATGTTCTCAGACTGATGGCCAGCATCATTTAACCCACTTCCTCTGAGTTCCAATTTGTAGTACAGGGACTGCAAGAGGCTGATATCAGGCCAAATTCAGGTACTTACACCACTTGCATTTACATCTAATGATTGTATACATGATTAAACAACAACATTAATGTGTGTCTTTTATATCTGCCTAAAGTAAAGGTTTATGTTTTCCAGTTACAATGCATATACAGCTGTGTTCAAAATAATAGCAGTCAGACATCACTAACCTGATCAATCACTGTTTTTGGTAGAAATGATATTTCTACATGGCAAATAATTTACTAGCAGGTGTAGTAGAGTAATAGAAATCCAACAGACCCAACAGTCATGACATGCATGCTGCTGATTCTGTGGAATTGAATCACTAATTGAAAGGGGCATGTTCAAAATAATAGCAGTGTGGAGTTCTATTAGTGAGGTCATTCATTCTTTGAAAAACAGGTGGCAATTATTGCCCTTATTTAAGGAAGGAAGGCAGCAAATGTTGCACATGCTGGTTACAGTGCATTTCTCTCTGAAATTCTGAGGAACATGGGTCGTTCCAGACATTGTTCAGAAGAACAGCGTACCTTGATTAAAAAGTTGATTGGAGAGGGGAAAACATATAAAGAAGTGCTGAAAATGATAGGCTGCTCAGCTAAAATGAACGCAAATGCTTTAAAATGGCAACCAAAACCTGAAAGACGTGGAAGAAATTGAAAAACTACCATTCGAATGGATAGAAGAATAGCCAAAATGGCAAGGACTCAGCCAACAATCAGCTCCAGGAAGATCAAGGAAGGTCTAAAGTTAAATGTGAGTACTGTTACAATTAGAAGACGCCTATGTGAAGCCAAGCTATCTGCAAGAAACCCCCACAAAGTCCCACTGTTGAAAAAAGACGTGCTGAAGAGGTTACAATCTGCCAAATAGCACACTGACTGGCCTAAAGAGAAATGGCGCAACATTTTGTGGACTGATGAAAGTAAGATTGTTCTTTTTGGGTCTAGTGGCCGGAGACAGTTTGTCAGACGACCCCCAAACACTGAATTCAAGCCACAGTACACTGTGAAGACAGTGAAGCATGGTTGCGCAAGCATCATGATATGGGGATGTTTCTCATACTACAGTGTTGGGCCTATTTATCGCATACCAGGGATCATGGATCAGTTTGAATACATCAGAATACTTGAAGAGGTCATGCTGCCTTTTGCTGAAGAGGAAATGCCCTTGAAATGGGTGTTCCAACAAGACAACGACCCCAAACACACCAGTAAACGTGCAACATCTTGGTTCGTGACAAACAAGATTGACGTTATGGAGTGGCCAGCCCAATCCCCGGATCTTAATCCAAAAGAAAACTTGTGGGGTGACATCAAAAATGCAGTTTCTGAGGCAAAACAAAGAAATAGAGAAGAACTGTGGAATGTAGTCCAATCATCCTGGGCTGGAATACCTGTTCACAGGTGCCAGAAGTTGGTTGACTCCATGCAACACAGATGTACAGCAGTTCTCAGAAACAGTGCTTATACAACTAAATATTAATTAAGTGATTCAAAGGAAAGCAAAATCTTCAAATATTTTTCAGTTTATATAGTGAATGTTTGAGTTTGTAAAGAATACAAACACTGCTATTTGTTTGAACAGTGTAATATTCACTTTTCTTCAATTTTTTTAGAGGAACAACGTAAATTTTATATATTTTCCTTCATGTTTTGATTTGGAATAGAATGTGTAGTGTTCCCAATGCATTTGTGTGTATGGAAATAAAAGCTATTAGAAGGATTTTGAGCTTTATTCACTTTTTTCAACACACTGCTATTATTTTGAACACAACTGTAACTGAATTATTTGGCTGTTCAACTCACTGTCTAATCATTCAATGATACCTCTGTGTCTATATACAATCTTGAAGTCCACCATGGATTCTGACTAGTACAATATAATGGAAGTCATGAGTGCTCAGATGTTAGAAAGATAAATGGATCCATCCAAATTTTTGGAGATGAAGTGAAAATCAAAATCCATCCAATGACCATTGTCAGCTGAACATGTTTTGGTATTAGTGTTTAGCTATATCTAGAATCAGATAGAAGGACATATACTCCTTGAATCCTCAGGGGAGTGTAGAGGACTATGTAACCCTGTGTTTATATGAGCAATCTGAAGATCAGAAGAATGCAATCTTTGGCTTCGTATACAAAATAAGTTCTATTTAATTAAAAAAAAAAAAACAATCGTCCAAAGTAAGAGAATATAGAATTGGGGTACTCAACAAAATTAGACAACTGGAAAGTAAAGAATAGCTAAATGCTAAGAATTTGCTTTGCACTGGTGTCTCCCGGCCCTTTAAGAGTTTCAGAATCCAGGAGGTGGGCGGGGTTTTAGGGTCACATGACCACCGTGATTCGCCGTCACATGATCGGAAAAGGTCCCGATCGAAAGGGGAGATTATGACCTTTCCATGAGTCACGGACATATGTGCTGGGAGCGCACAGGGCACGCGCTCTCAGCACATATGTATTTTATAATTGCATGCAAATATGTGGCCACTCGGCGTCAAGGCCCAGATGCCGAGAGGCCGCATATTTGCGTTCGCTCGGCGTCAAGGGGTTAACACACATACATGTTAATAACCAACACAAGAATAGAAAGGAGAACTGTGCACATTCATATTTACAGCAGTATTAAACCCAAAACCAAAAATTTAATATCTTGCAGCTTACCAATCATTAGATGTGGTGGCTGCATTAGTTTTCTTTATTTTAGCTTTTTCCTTCTGTTCTCACCTGGTGTTCTACCCAGTAATACACCTCCTGTATTAGAGTGCCTACATTCTGGATGAAGGAGCACCTTGGGACAATAGCATTGTCAGTATGGGGGGGGGGGGGGGTGTTAGATATCAAATTTAAATACACTAACAAATTGAAGTCAAACACCAGCTTACACTATATATGCAGTTACAGCATACACTTTTTTTTCCTTTTGGGATAAAGGATTTATATAAATGAATAAAAATGATCATTGTAACCACCCCTGCTAGTGTTGGTTTGTCTGTAACTGATACATCTGATACAGAGCTTGTTGGTTTTTTTCGTTTACAACAGAATTGCTGGCCAGATCACCAGATGAAAATAGAAGAAATAAAGCCTAAAAAATAAAACTATTTCAGCCATCACATCTAAGTAAGCTGCAATAAAGTAAAGGTTTGCTTTTGGGTTTATTGCCACTTTAAATATTACTCAATAATCTTTATTCTTTTGTATACTCGATGTTCTTTACTAAGTAACTATAAATTCAAAATATAACTCTGGATCCAAGAAAAAAAGGCTCCTCATCTAACTCTGGTTTTTCAGATTTTGGTACATGCTGCTGGTTTAAACTGCCTGATAGTTTTTACAATTCTCAGAGAATTTATTGGTAAAAAATTTATATTTCAGTTCTAGGCATGCACAGTAGTTGTGACCATTCTAAGCAGTTCCCACTTGGATTTTTTCTTCTATATTATAAACGTTTCAACAAGAGTTGTCCAGACACTAAAAGGGATGTTAAAGGTTAATTTGTTTAATTAAAATACCAAACATGTCATACTTACCTGCTCTGCTTTTGCACACAGTAGCCTCAATCCTCCTCTTTTCAGGTTTCCCACCGACATTCCTGGCTCCCCCCCCCTCCTCCCTCTGAGTGCCCCCATAGGAAGCAAACAACTGCAACGTTCCATCTCCCATAAATCCTTATTAAGTACATTTTACAACATGATGATCAGTCCATCTACCTTAATGTATTCATTATAACATATTCCAAAACGTATCACTATAATTTTAGATTAAAAAAATCAATTTGTATAATAATTCCCTGTTGCACAATAACTTGCGTTAAGTCATTAGGTCCATTTTATAATCAAATCCAATGTGGATTTAATGAGATGTGAACAAACTACCATATTAAATGTTTGTTGGATCAGCTGAAAAGTGAGTTGGTTAAACAATCATGGTAGTAAATTTTTGCCCATTAGCTACCAGCAGAAAGAAACATCTTCATACTTTTAAAGACAAAAAATGCCCTGGGGCAAAGGACAGTTGGGGAGCCCTAAATTTTCCACTAACTGGTGACTGTGCTAACTCTTTCTTTGTTGCCATTATTAAGTTTGAACTGCCATCAGTTATGTCCCCACTAGAGACTCCACAGGAGGCTCATTGTAGCTCCAGCCCCTGGCTGCAGTGCTCATTTTCTTCCTTTTCTGTTCTGATAATGTAACTTTTATACCATTGTTGTAACTGTTGTGCTGTGAAAATGCATTGGTAAGGTTAGAGTCGAAGACTAACTTTATCTTTTTCCTGGTTAGTACACTCATACTACTACAATATTATAATGTATATGAATAGTTATGGCACAGTTTTTGACAAAGGATAATAAAACAACATTGTTATGCTAAAAACACAATTTTTACTTTAATACATTTATTATAATGGACACCAACCCCAATTATAACATCTCTATTATAAAACAGGCATCTAAACTCATTTACTTAACAAGGTAACTAGTAAATTATGGAAACTGTGAGCAGTTAGAAATCAACTGACATTAAGCCAAAAGTAGAACTATAGGCACAACTTTTTTTTCCATTTTGGGTTAGAGTAAGGGAGGGTTATAACCCCTCTGGGATTTTTTTCTGCCGTCCACGTCCCGTTGTGGAGATTTCCCTTCTCTCCCTGTCCTATATCCATACAGGAAGTGAGAGGAAACCCCTGCAAATTAGGGGAATTTCTTAGAGACCCCCAAGTCACCAGAACTAGTGTCCCCATTGCAAGATTTCCTCCTCTATTAGTTTTTTGGGGACAACCAAAAAATAGAACTTTTCTTTTACATTCACTTTCATTGATAATGGTAAACAGGAAAAAATAGAGGGCAAATCTCCTTAATGGGGACACAGACAGAAACAAAAACTGACAAGCATTCCAGACCCTCTCCACTCTATCCAAAACTAAGAAAAATGTTTTGCCTTTAGTTGTACTTTAAAGCCCTCTCCACTCTATCCAAAACTAAGAAAAATGTTTTGCCTTTAGTTGTACTTTAAAGCCCAACTCCACCCAAAACTTTTATTTAGCTGTGGGCAGAATGGGAAAGGGTTTGAGCTCCCTGCATGGTGTTTATTTGACTCTGTTTCCCCTTTAGAAATATTTTATCTCACTTTCTGTAAGGACAGGGAGCAAAGAGAAATCTCACAAATGGAGCAGACTGCAAAGAAACCATTTTTTTTTCAGGAAAATGTGAAAAGGGTTAGAACCTCTCAGGTTATTATTACTGTCTGTGTCTACATATCCTGGAGACAACTGATCTTCTCATTTCATGACTTGTAATCAATGGATGTCACAGGGATAGGTAGTATGGTAAAATATTTCCTACAAAGTCAGGGATAACAATTAATTTAGACAGAAGTACTTATTTTCCTTAAGTATTTGCTTAAAACTAATTAGCTGATGGAACTCCATATAAATGTAATAATAAGAAAGCAACTGTGTAGCATGATTTATTATTCTTCTATTTGCTTGTGAAATGCAGTACGTTTTGTAACAAACAGCATTGTGCAATAACAGAATGTACATGAACACACTTTGATGGACATTGCGCATGGCCAATGCGGCTCAGTGGGGGTTCCATTCTTAGTAATGTTTTACTTCCTGGTTTTCAGGTAAGGCTCAAGAAAACTAGCTTCAAGGAAAGTCTTTTAGCCCTAGAACTTTGGAAAGCTCAATGTTTAAAATAAATTTGTAATTTTCTACATTGTGAAAATCTAACCTAACAAGCGTAGATTAGGCACCTATCGGTGCCTTGGCTTAACAAATCAATACCCTAATAACCCCCCTAAGTCTCAGTATGCATCTTTGAACTTTGGAAATGTTGACTTTGGAAACACCCTAATTACATCTTATAGTAGAATGTAGGGAGGCTGTCCATATACTGCTTTACACTGCATTGAGAGATTTGGTGAGAAAATTCCTGTGTTGACTTTTCAAAAAGTTGCCTTCTACACACTGTAGGAGAGACGTTTCTTAAGTTTGTGGGGTGCCCCGAAATACCCAATAGCCTAGTTGTCCACTGAAAGGTTTCTTTGGGTGCACTGATAATCTCACTTTAAACTTTTTGAGATGAATGTAATCCAACGCCCAAATTAAATGGCCCAGTCTGCCAAACTTCAGGATCATTTAGATGGGCAGTGATAAAGTAGAATATGCCCAGATGTAGTCAAAGGATTACCATACCACTTAGATGATCAAAGTAAATAATCATCAGCACTCCACAACTTTTAGTTGAAAAACACCTGAAAAAACACCTGACAAATGTTGCAAAACTGTGCAATCCTGCTCTAAAAAACAATAAAAAATATGCTTGAAAACGTGACACTTAGGCTACGTTCACACTAGCCTTGTGTGCAGGCGGCAGAGAGGCGTTTGGGAAGCGTTTTTACCGCTTCCCAAACGCCTCTGCCAACTCTGCACATTACAGCACATGGTGCTGTTCTAACAGGAGCGTTTGCGTCGCGTCGCGTTGCGTCGCGGCAAAACGGATGCCTCTGGTCGAGTCAGGAGGCTTTGAAGCCTCCTATTCTCGTCTATGGTGCTGCTCCGCAAACGCCCGGCCGGCGTTTGCGGTGCGGTTGCGACGCGGTTGCGGGGCGTTTGCGGAGCGGTAACACCACTCAAATGCATTATAGGCGTTTGTGGGGCGTTATTAACGCTCGGCAAACGCCTAGCAACCGCCGCTAAACCGCGCATGCGTTTGCGGAGCGTTTGCCGAGCGTTAAAAACGCTCCGCAAACACCGGACCAACGCTTGCCAAACGCTATAGGGGCGTTTGGCAAGCGTTGGCAAAACAGCCTAGTGTGAACGAGCCCTTAGGTGTGAATGTAGTCTGAGTCCATGTAACAGGGTGACAACATAGAAGAGTAACTTGGAGGCAAGGTCAGGGTGTGGTCATCCTGTAGCAGAAAGAACCCTTAATGGCAGAATTGCCAGGTGTTATTTGATTGAAAGTGGCAGTTTAAAAAATATCGTAACCAACTTTTGAAGTTGCGCAAATATGTTAGAGTTTCTATGGGAATTTAATGATTCAGCTTACCGTATATATAATTTAATGCAGTAGGTCTAATACAATGATACTGTAGATGTAAAGATTACAAATAGAAATGTATTCTCTTTTACAGAGAGTGTGAAACCAATAAACTAGGAATGCACTAAAGATGATTACTAGATTAACAGATATTTGGTAATTTACTAAAACAAGACCAACAGGGAGCAATAGAATACCCTGAAAGAACAAGCAATTTACTTAAAATAACGTATTACACATATAATTATGATATTTTAGTGCAAAAATATTTTACAAACACAAGGATATAACTAATAGGATGCATATCATGTAAGCAGCAGCTATGACTGTACCAGAGCCTATAATTTAGCCTTTCATTTTATTACCACTGTCTCTCTCAATATTTCCCTTGTAATTAAAAGAATCATCATAAGGGGACCCAAATCCAACTTTTATGACCGTGTTAATTTCCTGGTTTGTAAATAAACCCTTCTCCCTGAATTACTTTTTATAGCTGCTGTTTATTGTACCAATTATGGACCTTGGCTGGAAAGTTAAATACAAGCTCAGTTACGCATTGTTAGCGACCGCGAGAGCTTGTGTCACGGACGATGTTCCCAGCCCTAGATCTTTTAATGATCATGTTTATCACCAGGAGATGTGTTTCAAGACAGGTTTTCTATTGTACTAGATACAGGCTAGTTACAAGCCTCCAAGTATTCCTGCACGGACTGGAAACATGAAAACTATTGATTTAAGCTCAGCAAATTTCCTTTTCATCTGTTTGCTAAATACACAGTGCCTGATTTAATAAAGTTGAGTTCATGCTGCAAGTGAGGGTCAGTAACGTTCATTCTTCCTTGCAAAATGATGTTCACTTGCTTGTACATACCCAAGCATGCATGCAGGGACAAGTTCCCTCTGATCAGCGAATGACCACTTGACTGTAGGGAGAGTAAGGGAGAGTATCTTGAGCATAAGCACATCCTTTGGAAAGTGTTCATTAAACGCATTATTCTGGACATTTTTGATTTGGGATATGGACTTTATTTAGTGTGTATTTATTTTGCATGGGACTATTGGAGATTTATCTAATTTATTCATATTACACGATGAGGAGTTAGCGCACTACACATTCAAGTGACAGTGGTTGCAGCAATCTCTCCTTTTTTGGTTTAATTTTATTTTATCTATGATGTAGCAGCACACGAGTGTGAGCCTTTTTTCACTTTTTTGACCACCTGAATGTAGTTTACACTTGATTAGTTAAGAAGTAGTCTAAATGGACCTAGCATATAAAATTAACCTTCAGAGAGTTTAGAATCCACCTACATGCAGTGCAATGAGTGCACCAAAAAAAGGTTCAAGTCCAAGGTAATTTAATGATAAACTTGATTCTTAGCAGAATAAACCCAATGCATTTTGGGGGACAAACATACTTTCTCTTCATCAAACAGGGCTTAAGAATTATGACTGTGCATAAATGGACTCAAGTGAGCAGATACCAAAAAAACTACACTGTGGTTTACTGCTTAGAAAGTTTCAGGTTTTGACAGTGTAAGTGAATGCAGCAAAGGAGGCCATTTTAATAAGTTCAGCCCTCATTACAACAACCCAGTCAGTGTGCAGTCATCTCAGCAATCACCAGGCTACTGCTCCCTACAGATGCATATCCTCACATCCCATGCCGTGAAGCCACTGTCCAGTGTCCCCCTCCCAGCATGATGTATACCCCATCCTGCTTCAGTGGAACAGCCTACATGATATGGTATTGTGCTCTGAGGGTGGTGGCTGGTTTACGCAGGCAAACAGTGGCATATGAACACATTATTAGCAATATTAGTGGTGTCATTCTTAGTGATGCAACACTAGTAATGCTTAAATTAGTGTGAAAGATGAAAAGTGGGGGTAGGGGTTTCTGGCAGACTTTAGCCACAAGCTTTCAAAATTAATGGTCATTTGGAAGGCTAGTTGCTGCCTCGATCAAGGAGCCATAACTGAAAGCCAAACCTGGTGAAACCAAGTATTTTATTTAAAATAAGGCACTTTATTATAACTTATTGTAGTTTAGCAAACTAGATGCCATTCAGTTAGAGTTTACATCTCCTTTAAATGGTTCTAAAGACTCACAGTTCTATGCATGAAGGTAAAAAACCTTCTGTGTGCATCATCCCCCCCAGCCCCCCTAATGCTCACCTAAGCCCCCTTTCAATCCAGCAATGTGCAACTGGAGTTTCGGCTATCCTGTGAATACCTCTTCTCATTGGCTGAGACAGAAGTGGGAGTCATTGGCTTCCACTGCTGTCATTCACAGCCAGTGAGCCAATGAGAAGAGAGAGGGGGCAGGGCCAAGCCGTGGCTCCGTGTGTGAATGGACACACGGAGCAGCAGGTGCCCCCAGAGCAAGCAGCTTGCTGTGGGGGCACCCAACAGGAGGAAGGGGCCAGGAGAGCCTGCAGGGTCCCTGAGAAGAGGAGGATCTGGGCTGCTCGGTGCAAAACTAGTGCACACAGCAGGTGCAATTCCATTGCATAGAACAGGTCAGTATAACACGTTCGTTATTTTTTCTATAAAAACAAGTAAGCCTTTAGAATCACTTTAAGGAATTATTAAAGTCACTTTTTTCTTTAAAATAACAAACATGTTATATTTGACCTGTTCTATGCAATGGAATTGCACAGAGCAGCCCCGATCTTTCTCTTCTCAGTTCCCCCGCCAGCAATCCAGGCTCCTCTTCTTCTTGGCATGCAACAATAGAAAGCCACTTCCTATCGTAGCATACCTGTGTGCTCAGTCTCAAGCACTGCTGTCTGTGTCTATAGACACAGATATCGAGGCTTGGTTCCACCCCCCGCTCCCTCGTCACCGGATTTGACTGACAGCAGGGGGAGCCAGTGGCTCCTGCTGCTCTCAGCAAATCCTTTGAGAGTGTGGAGAAGAAGAGAGAGCCACTGCAGATGAGCACAGCACTGGATAGAAATCGGGCTCAGGTAAGTATAAAAAGGTATAAAAGGGCAATATAAAACAGAAACATTTTTTACTTAAATGCAAGGAATGCATTAAGGTAAAATATGTTTAAGCTTTACAACCACTTTAATATTACGACTTACAGTATATTTGCGTTACTTATGATTATACAAGCCTTTTTGTCTAAAGTGTTACAACGAATTCTTTCTTGGCTAGTTAAGTGCTTCAAGTATGAGAAGAATCTTACCAAGACATGACCCTGAGATGGAATAGCTCCATAGACAGACTTCATATTCATTTATGCCACTATAAGATTACAAAGGCTCTTCATTACTGCTGAAAGGGAGATCCAGGTCTTAGGATGTATACACTAGATTGTATTACCTGTGTCTTAAAACATGACACTTAAAAGAAAATCATTTGTAGAGGGTAAGAGAAAGCCAGTGATTTCATACTGCTACATACATTCAAAATCATTATGTGTATATCTTTGGATCATTGCATATGTATATATAATTTATACAAATCAGGCATGTGGACAAATATGACAGATAAGATTTTTTTTTCTTCAAATCACAAATCTTCTCTTCATCCATAGATACAGATGTGCAATTTGAAAAAAAATAGGTTAAAAAATAAACTCTACTTTTCAATATGTGAATTAGTTGGAAATAAAACTTTTAGTGCATACTAATTGCTTAGATATCTAGCTTTCAGCACAGTTATTTAGGCACAGATTCTTCTCAGCATGCTTTGGGTGCAGGTATTTTTTGAGCAACACAAGTATTAGGCACATAAATAAGCAAGCCATAGAATAATAGATTTTCTTTCATTCCACTGTGTGCCAGCAGAATACAATGATTACTGCTAGGGGCTATAGCTGCTGGCAGTAAGCACATGCAGAACAATCCAACAGGCTGGTTGTACCCAAGTTGATCAATGGATTGACTTGAGTACAATCAGCCTGCCCATACATGGATCAAAAGTGACCGGTCCCTGCTGAACCAGACAAATTTCGATCTATATATGGCTAGCTCTAGTTTCATAGGTTAGCTGCTGGCTTGAACTGAACTTGTACTTGTATAATAGGTTCATATGACTTCCCCTCTCCCCAGCTACACATACTCACCTTCCTTTCACTCCCAGAAATACTGTTGAGCCACTGAGAGTGAAAAGAAATACTCAGAATTTGCTGGTATAGGAAGCATGTGACTTACTCCCCTTCACATCAGTACTAGTGTTCGGTAATTGACTTACTGCTGTCATTTGTGGGCATGAATTGAGTAGTCAGCACTGTGTAAGCTTCGAGGACAAGTTCACTTTTAAAAAACCCAACCCCTTAAAGTGCAGAGTGCTATGTTAAAGAGGTTGTAAAGGCTTCATGTTTTTTCCCTTAATGTATTCTCTGCATTAAGGTAAAAACACTTTTATGTGCAGCTCCCCCCAGCCCCCTAAATACTTACCTGAGCCTGATCTTGATCCTGCACCGTGCCTGAGAGCAATGGCACTGCTCTCTCTCCCTCCTCACTGGCCATTGGCTTCTACTGCTGTCAATTAAATCCAGTAACAAGGGAGCGGGGCAGGCTGAGCCATACTGTGTGTGTGTCAAAAGACACACACAGGCCAGCTTGGGTTCAAGCCAGCGCATGTGCCAACATACAAAGCAGCTTCCCATGGTGGCACACGGAGAAGAAAAGGAGGCTACAGCACTGGCTGGGGACCCCAGGAGAGGAAGATCGGGGCTGCTCCATGTAAAACCATTGCACACAACAGGTAAGTATAACATGTTTGTTATTTTTTTTAAACAACCTTTACAATCCCTTTAAATGCCTACCTTTTCCCCCATTGTGTGGTTCTGCCCCTTCTCTGGCTCTTTTCTGCACCATACCATTTTCTGGAATATGAATGAAGGATGCTATCGTGATGACCATTAGGGAGGGTCCATGACACCCCACACTCACACTATGTTCTCAGTCTCCTGGGTTGAATGAAGTTGGGTGTCATTCAACCCAGAACTTCAAGGACAAGCTTGAGCAAAAAAAAAAAAAATGAATACAGGGAACATATCTAGAGAGGTGGTGAGTACTGAAGTCTCAGCCAGGAGTGTATTTACCACAAGGCAAACAAGGCACTTGCCTAGGACGGCATTTTTCAGGGGGGCAGCACCTCCCCCCAGAAGAAGGGATGAGAGAAGGGACACGTGCGCCAAGAGAAATAGGTGGGATCCGAGAGAGGCTGCGGGCTGCTTGATGGTGTATGTAGAGCCTGACTCTCTACTCTCGTTCCGGGGATGTCCGGAGATGAAGATGAGTGTCTTTCTCTCTACGTAGTGGAAGGCTCTCCTAGGTGGAGGACAGGGGTGTTGTTGGTCAGTGTCAGGCTCTCTCCACAGGAGGGGAAAGGGGGGGAGGGGTTGGTGTTGGTCGGTTTCCATGGGGGCAGACGATTTTTGTGTTGCCTAGGGCAACACAAAACCTAAGTACACCACTGGTCTCAGCTGCATTTATTACTTTACCAAGACATGGGCTATGCTTTAAAAACTTTTTTTAACAAAGTTAAAGGCTTTATTTGGAAAGCTAGTTAAGTGTTAGGATAGGTTAGTTGTAAAATATAATTTTTAGAGCTTGTTATTGCAGCGCAGTGTGATTTGCTTATGTGTCATAGTTCAGCTAAGAGAGATGAGTTATTTTACTGCCTACCAGCGATAAAATATCTCCCAACACCAGAACCATAATAATATCCAGCATTTTAAATTTGCCCACCAGCACCATAATATTTCAGAACACTATAATATTATTCATCATCTTCATTATTAAATCCACCAGCACCAAAAACAAGATCCACCAACAACAATATAATATTCACCAGAACTGTAATATCTTCTAATACAATTTTTAACATACATCAACATTACAGTCGTGTCCTCCAGCACCCATCGGCACCAAAATAACATCCACATGAACCAAAAATTAATATCCATTAGCACTATAATAAGTAGTATTACCTTATATACTCCAGCAGCCTAAAATCTCCCAGTTTACACTAAACAAATACATGGCCCATCATACATTGAATAACATACACAGCAATGAAGGGGATGATAAGTATATAAGTTACTAAAATAAAATATAGATATATAAATACTAAAATCTAGATGTACTACGGAAGGATCTGCAGTTTTGAAGGCTAACAAGAAAGAGCAGGAGCATAGTAACACTATGGAGGCAATTGCAGGCATAGGCTCTCTACCGGGATTACATGTCATGTTCCTCAGGTGATGCCAGAGGAAAAATGAATAACTGTAAAAGGCATACATAGCAAGCAAGCCTTGTGTGCACCTGTATATGTATATCAGTATTTTGCAAGGTGTTACTGATCTGTTAAAGTATATCTAATCCCAAGAATAAAAAGCTATATATTGCACATCACTAGTCCCTAGATGTGGTGTCTGCATTAGCTTTCTTTTTTCAGGATAAGTACATTTTCTGCAAGTACAGAAAATTCTCTGTTGATCTTTCTGGAACATGTTATCTTGCTTCCAATCTCTCTTCTGTGAACTAACATTGTCACCCTAGGTGATGAAGTGTGTTAGTGGCAAGCAGGGGTGGATTGACAGCTCATGGGGCCCCCGGGCAATAGGGGATCATGGGGCCCCTGTGTCCTTGCCCACACCCAAAAAAGCCTATGAAAAAGCCAAGGAAAGGTACCAGGGGCATCTTATGGGGCCCCCTACTGACCCCAGGCCCTCAGGCAGTGCCCGAGTACTCGAATGGTCAGTCCGCCCCTGGTGGTAAGTGAAGCTAAAAAGACCAAAAAAGAAAACTAATGCCGTCACCACATTTTAGGATTTGTGAACTATAACGGCAGCATATTACATTTGTGTTTTGGTGTTTATATATTGTTTAAGACACCTCTAACTCCTTATGGATTGTTTTAAAGTGATTCTAAAGGCTTATTTTTTTTAAAGAAACAATAACAGACATGTCTATACTTACCTGCTGTGTGAAGTGGTTTTGCACAGGGCAGCTCCGGATCCTCCTCTTCTCAGGTCCCCTGCCAGAGCTCCTGGCCCCTCCCTCCTGTCAGGTGCCCCCACAGCAAGCAGCATTTCATTCACACACAGAGACGCGGTTCGGCCCCACCGCCTCTCTCTTCTCATTGGCTCACTGGCTGTGATTGACAGCAGTGGGAGCCAGTGGCTCCCGCTTCTGTCTCAGCCAATGAGAAGAGGGAATCCCAGGATAGCCGCGACTCCAGTGCACATCACTGGATCGAGAGGGGGCTTGGGTGAGTATTAGGGGGGCACTGCTGTACACAGAAGTTTTTTTACCTTGAGCCTTTACAACAACTTTAAATATGATTATAGGCTTTACCTTAGGCTCATGCTAATGTTGCTTTTCTGTAAATGTAAAAAAATCAGGAAACATGTCTATTATACATTTTTACTATCATGTATGTCTGTGCTCAAGGACATACTGTATATAAAGGCACGCCATACAGAAATAGAGAAAATAAAGAGGGGGCAAAATGTGGCCATGTGGTCTACAGACCACAGACTCAGTTTAGTTTTTGGAAAATCTGTCTTCCAGTACATTAAAAAACAAATAGGTTCTGAGCTGACAATAATATTGTTGATTCAAACCAAAAATGGCACTTCTAATAGGGCTTAGTGTATGCCCTTAAAAATGTTAATGTATGGTTTAGATTTACATTTTATGTATTTTGCATTTATTCTCAAAATTTAAAAAAAGGTAAAAATATACTTTAAACAGTGTTAAAGCAGAATAAAACTTGTATTAAAAGTAAAACTTGATCGGTAGGATTTTTATGACAGAAAGACCCTATTGGTTGCTTTTGACATAATTGATTTTCTTTGACTGTCAGAGCTAATGTACACTGAACCATGGATGTGCAGCTCTGCATACAATTACAACACCTCAATGTGCTGGGATATGATTCCTGTGTGCATGTGTGGGAGTGACATCAGTGCGGCCCTGTCGATCAAGCAGGTGAAAGGTCCGAACCCAGAAGAAAGACTTAAAGAAGATGGAAGTGCCCATGACAGCTGAGAGCACTGACACCACAGTGCTGGAGGGGATCATTTGGCATAATGTGAAAATATGCTGTGTATACTAGTACATTATAGCATAAAGCTGTCAGGGACCATTTTTTATTTATTTATTTTTTTTTGTATGGCCATTTTTAATTCCTCTTTAAGGAACCAGGAATCACCAATATCATGAATTGCAGGAAGCAATGAGTATTACTTTTATTCTATAATTGAAATATACAGAACAGTTGAACAGCTATTTAAGAAAACTTTCTTGCTTTGCATGAATCCAGCTGCATCTGTATCAGTTCATTCACTGACCTTAAGCTCTACAATGAGATAATTCTCCCTTTTTATTATTACGCCGTCACAGCATTGAACTTTATCCAAGTAGGCTGCGGCAAAGCCTTCCGATTACTTGCCCTGGGTGGTGAATAATTAATGTCTATTTTAATGTAAAGCTTTTCCTACAAGGGATCGGAGGATGGCTAGGGGAATTACACATTACGGAACTACTTATATGTCTGGCTCTTTAGACGAGATTTCAGTGGTCCCTTGTGTATGAAGCAGAAGGTTGTTAAAAAGCTCAGGTCATCCAATGTGCCAGTAATGTTCACATTAACTCAGAGGAATAAACACATCCACAAAAATGGACTTCATTTCCAGGTCAGCCAGACGTATTCATTAAAGAGAAAGTACACAAGTGCCTGAATTTTAATTCTGTCTTTTTCTGTAACATTCATAGTGCTAACAAGGAAAAATCTTTTTAAAATTTCTTACCATTTGGCAATAGAGTTTGATTGCCATGCTTTACTAAAGTAGTCATTTTCATTCTAGCTTCTGTTTAATTTAAAATATGTGTAACTCTTAATTCAAATTTTTTGATTTGCTCCTATTTGGTTAATTATACATACTATTGAAAGCTTATTGTTATATAGTGTATATTTTATAAGTGAAAAAACCCTGTTGATATGTTCAGGACTCTTGTGAGCTCTCTTTATAGTGATGCCTGCCTCTGCTGATTATTATGAGTAGGCCTTGCTCCAAATTCTCTTTGTAGACTAGAGAACATCTCTCAGTGGCACTATGAGGTCAGACAAAACCCAAACTGTGTGTTCAGAATGGGGAAATGGAACTAAACACAATGTCACCCTCCTTTTACCCAAATTCACAACTTGGTTCTTACGACATATTTAACAAAAAGCAGATAAGTTAGATGGAATACAGAGATATCAAACTTAAAACAACTGCAAAACCAGGGTGACCTATAAATGAACTGCACTAAGGTAATTCCATTTATATGCTTAATCCAACACTAATGGAATTACATTCCTAAAAAGTAGCCTCATTAATGTAGGAGACAGTACTACTAAGTTAGACGCCAAAAACATGACCATTTGACAAGGTCATAAAGGCTAGTAGGACCCATTAGACCTCCTGGAAGAAACATACGTCAGAAATATATAATGTTTAGTATCTAACCAATCATGATTTCATTCAACTAAATATTATACTGGTTTGCAGATTGTGCGACCTTGTCATATGGAATAATACAGCAGATGTGCTCAGGATAGTTGAAGTAAGGGTGTGTCAGCTGGGCATTTTAAAACACACTCCTCAAACGCTTTGATTGGGTGGAGTTAGTCCTGTAACACCCTCTCCAGGGTCAGGAAAAAGCTGTCGATCTAGTTCTCGTTATATCATTGATATCAAGATAAAAAGTTTACTGAGAGTTACATTCTGAAGGCCAGTAATTCTTGCAATATCAGATTCGACCCTATCTGCCAGTGATCCAAACTCTGAACTGTTCAGGCGGACTTTACCAAAGGATTATTTTACTTTTAATTTACTGTTACTTATGTCCGTTTTCTTAAAATACATTCTGTAAATATTTCCTGCACCATTTTCCTTTTCATTCACCTGATATATTAAAACTGTTGTGCTGAATCTCTGAACGTTCAAACTAGAAATGAGAAACTCTGTCTCTTTAAAGAAGCTAGGGCTGTGTACATTTCTGTCTGGGCTTGGCAGCGAGTGATACAAACATTTTTAAAAATGTCAGATTTGCAACAGTGGATGCTGTGGATGGTCCATGTTTCTATTAAATGCATGGACCATCGTGTATGTGTTTGAGTGTGTGTAAGTGAGAGGTTAAATTCTCAGTTACCTGGCTCAGTGATGATCACTCTCAGTGTGCTGGTGTTTATATTGTTGTCCTACAAGCTGGAAACTATCAGCCCCTAGTGAAGAGAGAAGGAAGTGCTAGGTAGTCATAACACATTTTCTGTCCTAGGGTGTAAATATCCTACTCCATAGATACAGCCAGGACTGCTGTTAGAAACCACAGGGCCAAATACAGCTAACCTGGCACGGCCCCCCTCCAAAAAAAATGTAGTTTACTATACTTCAGTTATGAATGAACACAGTGAGTGATCAGTAACAATCACTCATTGTGTTCATTCAGAAAAGGAAGGAATGTGATATATTTACCAGATCCTTCCCCCACTCTCCATCCTGAAGGATTGTGTGCTTGCAGCTTCCATTGGAAAGGAGAGGAGGGGTTACAGCAGCACTGCAGAGGTGGGGCAGCAGGGGGAAATGTATGGTGCACAGGTAGGGTGATTTGTGCATGGAGGGGCAATTACTGGAAACGATCCCCTGTATGGCTCTCTCTGCAGCAGCTGAAAGACAGCAGAAGGAAGAGAAGAAGCCAGCTTTCAGCTGCTGCAAAGGAGCCATACAAGGGATTGGTTCCAGTAATTGCCCCTCCCCACGCTATGTCGATCACCCTCCCTGCCCACATCAGATTCACCTAGCTGTCTGGTCCCCCCCCTGCTGGCCCCGTACAGGAGGACTGGTGGTACCCCCTTATCCACGGCCCTGGATACAGCACAGCCTCACTAGCCAAATATAATATGCAGTCAACTGGAAGAGGTAAGCAAGTTTTGGCATTAACAGGAAGTCAACAGGTAGAAGCAAGCACATTTTGGCATTAACAAGAAGTCAACAGGAAGAGGCAAGCAGGTTTTGGCATTAACAGAAAGTAAACAGGAATAAGCAAGTTTTGGCATTAACATGAAGTAAGCAGGAAGAGACAAGCAATATTTGGCATTAACAGGAAGTCAACAGGAAGAGACAAGCAAGATTTGGCATTAACAGGAAATCGACAGGAAGAGGCAAGCAAGTTTTGGCACTCACAGGAAGTCAACAGGAAGAGGCAAGCAAGTTTTAGCATTAACAGAAAGTCAACAGGAAGAGGAAAGCAAGTTTTGGCATTAACAGGAAGTCAACAGGATGTGGCAAGCAAGTTTTGGCATTGACAGGAAGTCAGCAGGAAGAGGCAAGCAATTATGGCACTCACAGGAAGTCAACAGGAAGAGGCAAGCAAGTTTTGGCATTAACAGGAAGTCAACAGGAAAAGGAAAGCAAGTTTTGGCATTGACAGGAAGTCAGCAGGAAGAGGCAAGCAATTATGGCACTCACAGGAAGTCAACAGGAAGAGGCAAGCAAGTTTTGGCATTAACAGGAAGTCAACAGGAAAAGGAAAGCAAGTTTTGGCATTAACAGGAAGCCAACAGGAAGAGGCAAGCAAGATTTGGCATTAAACGGTAGTCGAAAGGAAGAACAAGCAAGTTTTGGCATTAACAGAAAGTCAACAGAAAGAGGAAAGCAAGTTTTGCCATTAACATGAAATCAACAGAAAGAGGCAAGCCAGTTTTGCATTAACAGGAAGTGCCAAAATGTTTCATGTTAGGATGGATTAAGCCATGATAAGAAGGTATGGAAGACTGCTGCAGGTATATACATGTAGGTGTTCATATTTTATGTCTGCAGTTTTTGTTCTTTACAGATTCTCTTTCATATATAATGTGATACCAGCTACACCACTTATATTAAATATATGGCTAGATGTAGAACAGGTAAAATGGAAAATATAGTAGTACAAAGACAAACTGTTTGCATATACAGTCGTCATAAGCTTCCATGGACCAATCAAAATTTCTGGATTTGTACATTTGGCTATACATAGTCTAACCTTTCACTGTCCTTCTGTTCTGTGCTTGCAGATGGCTTCTTTTACAGATTTCATAAAAGGTTCATTCTAAAATAATTACCTCTGGCTTTGCCGTGTGCTATTCCTATGAATATTATGAAATATAATCAGCATCAGCCTCAACTTTAAATGTGTTAACACATCTCCAACTTTCAGGCCCAGTCTCAATGTTGATTTTGTATCTGTGCACTTTGTGCTGAATTTCTCTCTGGCAAAATATTGAAGTGCAACGCTAAATGTGTTTCTGTAGTGTCAAAACTCACAGTCAGTTTCCAAGAAAGATTCAGCCAAGATATTCTCAGGTGTAACATTAAATCCCTTCAACTTTTATGCAACAACAAAACAGTAACAGATCTAACACAGTGACTGGAATAATAAAGAAAATGTTTTCATTACTTCCTTAAAGTGTACCTAAACCCTAAAACTAAAATTTCAGTCATTAGATTTGGTGGTTGCATACATTTTCTTTTTTTAGGCTTTCTTCCTTTTGTTTTCACCTGGCAATTCAGGCCCTGAATGAAGGGGCGTAGTTACCACAAGGCAAACAAGGCATTAGCCTAGGGTGGCATTTTTCAGGGGGGCAGCGGCATCTTTCAGGGAGGCAGCACAGCTCCCCCCAAAAGAAGGGTTGGAAGAAGGGACACATGCAGCATGGGGACCAGGTGGGATCTGAGGGAGACTGCTTGATGGTGTATGCAGAGCCTGACTCTTGTTCCGGGGGATGTCCGGAACTGTGAAGGAAGGTGAGTGTCTTCTCTCCCGCAAGGGTGGGGCTGCCAGTGTATGGGGAGAAGTGGTAGTTGAAGACTCTCTCAGGTGGGGGGGGGGGCTGGGGTGTTGTTGGTCAATGTCAGGCTCTCTTCGTGGGGGAGGGGGGTGTTGGTCAGTGTCAGGGTCTATGTGTGTGGGGGGGGGGGGTTGTGGAACCGATTTTTGTGTTGTCTAGGGCAGCACAAAACCTAAATACACCACTGCCTGAATGGCTATATTTATATCTTCACTGTATCTATGGAGGGAGCTGACATTTTCTATAAATATTCTTAGCCTGAAAAATGAAAATAGGACAGCCACCATACCAAAGGACTGAATAGCTGCAATACACTTTGTACACAATTATTAGGCAAGTTGTATTTATGAGGATTAATTTCAATATGGTACAACTACAGTGCTCTGGGTCAAACCAAAATGTTAATAAACCTCAAACCTGAATATTTAAGAAAAAGTGAGGTTTTGGTTTTCTTAGTAAAATATCTATGTGTGCACAATTATTGGGCAACTATTAGTGTGCAGAATTATTATGCAACTAATAGAAAAAAATTCAGCTGGTAAACAAACAACTCAAAATTTACAAATAAACATTTCTGACATTAAAAAAAAAATCAGTGACCAATATAGCCACCCTTCTTTTCAATAATAGACATAAACCTCCATTCATGGAGACTGTCCATTTCTTGATCTGTTGGCGATCAACTTTTTGTGCAGCAGCAACCGCGGCCTCCCAGACACTGTTCAGGTGTACTGTTTTCCTTCACCATAAATCTCCCATTTAAGAAGGACACACATGCATCCAATAAGGTTTAGGTTAGGTGAAGAAGAGGGCCATGTCATTATTCTTTCATCTTTAATGCCTTTACTGGCTAACCACGCAGTGAAGTACTTCAATGCATGCGATGGAACATTGTCCTACATAAATATCATGGTCTTCTTAAAAGGTGCAGACTTTTTCCTGTACCACTGCTTGAAGAAAGTGTCTTCTAAAAACTAGAAGGTTTGAGAGTTGATTTTGAGTCCATCTTCAACCCAAAAAGATCTAACTGACTCATCTTTAAAAACACCAGCCAATACCAGTACCCCACCTCCATCTTGCTGCTGCCTGAATCAAAAGTGGAGCTCTGTGCCCGTTACTGATCCAGCCATGGGCCCATCATCTGGTCCATCAAGTGTCACTCTCATCTCATCAGTCCATAAAACCTTGGAAAAATCTGTCTTCGGATATTTCTTGTCCCAGTCTTGATGTTTCAACTTATGTGTCTTGTTCAGTGGTGGTCGGGTTTCAGCCTTCCTTACCTTGGCCATGTCTCTGAGCACTGAACATCTTTTACTTCTGGGCACTCCAGGTAGGTTGCAGTTGTGGAATATGAAAGCACTGGAGGATAATGTGTTCCTGATAGCTTCACGTTTGATTCTTCTCAAATCATTGGCAACTAATTTGTGTTTTTTTTTCTCAACACATTTCTTGTGACCCTGTTGACTATTTGCAACAAAGCATTTGATGGTTCTGTGATCACGTCCCAATATCTTAGCAATTTCAAGAGTGCTGCATCCCTCTGAAAGACTTTTTACAATTTTTTACTTTTTAGAGGCAGTTAAATCTCTTTTTTGGCCCATTTTGCCTGAGGAAAAGAAGCTGCTTAATAATTATGCACACCTTGATATATGATGTGGATCTCCTTAGGCCACACCCTCCCTCCCAATACACATCACTTAATATGCTTAAATCTAATAAGCATTCAAGGTTATACAGCTTGGAGTTGGACGATATGCATAAAAATGATGATTTGGTCAAAATACTCACTTGCCTTATAATTGTGCACACAGTGTATAACACATTTTTGTTTTCACACCAATATTTTCATGAATGCTAGAAGTCTAGAGATTTCTTGTACAGTCATGAAAAAGCCAATATTATGATATAGTCTCATGATCCCCTGAGAGGCAATCAGCTATTCCCTGGATCAACTTTACCTAGAAATATTAGTAACCAGTTATATTCTTTGTAGCCAAGAAAGAATCCAGGCCTTTTATAAAGCAATCCCCTGATGACGTCAATTGGATGACGAAACATGTCGGGTGGAGCTTCGGCATGTGATGTCATCACGTTTTTTGAGGGGGCGGCAGCCATTTTCTTGGTTGGAAACTTAATACAAATGCAGGTAACCATGCAAAACAATGTACGAGTAACTTGAAATTAGACTGGAGGATTTTATTACTCAAATACTACGCTATGAGTGCCTTTTTCTCTTTTATCTTTTACTTAAATATTGGATGAGAGTAATCTTCTAGGACCGACTTCAGATCCTTAAAGGGGAATATTGATATCAACCTGGATGAGGACTGCTGATTCCATGATTCACATGTTCATTTCCTATTGGAGTTGCCTATATTGACCGGTGTATTTCGGTCAGAATTTCTGGTAAGAGGCTGAACCATTCGGGTGTTCTGGTGATGGTGGATCGTGGAAATACTTTTGGGACTTTTACAAATTGGAATTTGTTTATGTCTATTGGATTATTTGTTTTTTCTGATTAGTGCTGCATTTTTATATATTTTTTACTAATCCACTGAGCTGGCCAGAACCAACTCTTGAGGGAGTCTATTCCATATTTTCACAGCTCTTACTGTGAAGAAACCTTTCCGTGTTTGGAGATTACATTTCTTTTCCTCCAGACATAAAGAGTGCCCCCTTGTACTCTGTGATGGCCTCAAGGTGAATAACTCTACACCGAGTTCACTGATGTATTTATACATGTTGATCATATCCCCACTTAATCTCCTCTTCTCAAGAGAGAATAAATTCAGTCCCTATAACCTTTCCTCATAGCTGAGCTCCTCCATGCTTCTTATCAGTTTGGTTGCCCTTCTCTGTACTGTCTCCAGTTCCCCAATGCTCTTTTTGTGAATTGGTGCCTAAAATTGAACTGCATATTCCAGATGAGGTATTACTAATGATTTGTACAGGGGTAAAATGATATCTCTCTCTCTGGAGTCTATACCTCTTTTAATACAAGAGAGGATTTTGCTTGCTTTAGAAACTGCAGCTTGGCATTGCATGCCATTATTAAGCTTGTGATCTACCAGAACTCCCAGATCCTTCTCCACCATTGATTCCCCCAGTTGTACCCTCCCTATTATGTATGATGCATGCATATTCTTAGCCCCCAAGTGCATAACCTTACATTTATCAACATTAAACCTCATTTGCCACATAGTTGCCCAATTAAACAGTGCATTGAGGTCAGCTTACCTAATAAGGCATACCTGGGTGTGATCTATATAGTGCATTGAGGTTGGCTTGTAAATTGGAGACATCCTATAAGGACGTTATTCCACTGCACAGCTTGGTGTCATCTGCAAAGACTGAAATGGTATTTTTAATCCCAGACCCTATATTTTTTTATAAATATATTAAAAAGTAAGAGTCCCAAACAATGAACCTTGGGGTTCACCACTACCAACCCTAGACCATTCAGAGTATGAATCATTAACCACTACTCTCTGAATACAACCTTTTAGCCAGTTTTCTATCCGTTTATATACAGATTTTTCCAAGCTTGTAGACTTTACCTTACACATTAGCCGTGTGTGGGGAACTGTGTCAAATGCTTTTGCAAAATCCAAGTATACCACGTCCACCGCCACCCCTCTGTCCAAGGTTTTGCTCACCTCCTCATAAAAATATTTCAGATGTGTTTGACAACTTCTGTCTTTCATGAATCCATGCTGTCTGTTACTTAAAATATTTTTTTTCCAGCAAGAACTCATCTGTGTGGTCTTTTATTAAGCTCTCCAGTATCTTCCCAACTATAGAAGTTAAACTAACAGGTCTATAATTACCTGGTAAAGATTTTGATCCCTTTTTAAATATTGGCACCACATTGGCCTTACATCAATCCAGTGGTACTATACCAGTCATAAAAGAGTCCCTAAAAATTTGAAACAATGGCTTTGAAATGACAGAGCTCAATTCTTTAAGGACCGTGGGTGTATGCCATCTGGTCCAGGTGCTTTATTCACCTTTATTCTGTCTAAATATTTCTGGATCATATCAATTGTGAGCCAATGTGGATAATCTGGAGCTGTGTCAATACCATGCCCATTATGGACAAGAGCTCCTCCATGCTCTTTTGTATACACAGAGCTGAAGAAGGTGTTTAATAAATTTGCCTTCTCTTTGTCCCCAGTCACCCAGTCTAGATTATTTTGTAAAGGGCCTACATGATTGGACCTGACCTTTTTACTATTAATATATTTGAAGAATTTTTGGGGGTTTGTCCTGCTATCTTTTGCAATTTGTC